>NC_071126.1:937500-1162500 GCF_024256425.1 Clarias gariepinus | reverse complement strand
AAATTTTTTAAAAAAAGAGTAAAACATCAGCAGAGCGGCAATCTGGTCCACCTTGGCCTTTTCAAAGAAGTCTTTAAACCGTTTAAAGATCTGTGGAGTAGAACTCTCTACATCAGTGTGAACCGTCGTTCTTAAAACCACTAAAGAAAAGTCAACAAAGTATTTATTGTATTTTTAAAGCATACATTTTATTATAAAACTGAGGGTATCTATTTACGTCTTACATTTACTCTGCATACAGAGGCCATGTGAAATTATCTTAAATTGAATCATTTTCAAGATCTCCCAATGACATAAATGGTTTAAAGGGAATGTATTTAATGACTGCATGATCAGATCTCCGTACTGTGTATATGTATCCTGTGTAGGATCACTGAGTGCCAGGGGTCTATCTCAGGGCATAAGGCAAGGCACATTAAACGTGGGGTGCCAACTTATCACAACACACACACACACACACACACATGCACACACACACACAGCAAATCATACACTACAGGAAAGGTTAAATTTCTAATGAGTCGACACCAGACTGTGTGAGGAAACCAGAGAAAACACATCAAACACTGGGAAAACATGCAGACTCCACACACACACACACACACACACACACACAGACCAGAGGTGAACCCCCAATCCTGGCAATCTAACAGGATAGTGTTAACACCATACCACCCTAAATATACAGTAGTTTTAGAAATTAGAACTAATTAAATCTGGGGATCCCTGCCTCGTAGTCTGAGTTCTTGTGGTAAGTGTTTGTACAGGATAAGTACTAGAAAGAATAAGAGAGAGAGAGAGAGAGACGTTTACTAGCATTTAAATTGGCATTGATGCTATCAACCAGCATGTTATTGAAAATTAAGGTAAAATTTACACATGGTTCTCAGTCACAGACATGATTTCATAGAACTGGGTGAATTCTACGTGAGATATACTCATATATATATATACTGATATATACACTCGTAAGAAACGTCCCTTTTTCAGGACTGTGTATTTCAACAATAATGTTGTAAAAATCCAAATAACTTTACAGATCTTCATTGTAAAGGGTTTAAACAATGTTTTCCATGCATGTTCAATTCACCATAATCAATTAATTAACATGCACCTGTGGAATGCTCGTTAAGACCTTAACAGCTTACAGAAAGTAGGCATTTAAGGTCACAGTTCTAAATACGCAGGACACTAAAGAGACTTGTCTACCGACTGTGAAAAACACCCAAAGAAAGATGCCCAGGGTCTCTGCTCATCTGCGTGAACGTGCATTAGGCATGCTGCAGGGAGGCATGAGGACCGCTGATGTGGCTAGGGCGATAAATCGCCATGTCCGCACCGTGAGACGTCTAAGACGGCGCTACAGGGAGACAGGGAGGACGGCTGATCATACTCGCAGTGGAAGACCACGTGTAACAACACCTGCACAGGATGGGTACATCCGAATATCACACCTGCGTGACAGGTACAGGATGGCCACAACAACTGCCCGAGTCACACCAGGAACACACAATCCCTCCATCAGTGCTCAGACTGTCCGCAATAGGCAGTCCATGAGGAGGAGATGCACTGCAGTACTTCAAGCAGCTGGTGGCCACCAGATACTGACTGGTACTTTTGATTTTTTAGCCTTCCCTCATTCAGGGACACATTGGGAAACATTTTTAGTTTATGTCTTATGGTGTTGACTCTTTTAGTGTTCATACAAATATTTACACATTAAGTTTACTGAAAGTAAAAACAGTTGAAAGTCAGAGGACGTTTCTTTTTTTGCTGAGTGTGTATATATATATATATATATATAAAATTTATATATATATATATATATATATATATATATAAAATGAATGTAAGTCTACTAATGTATGCATATCATAAGTTATTTATTATAACAGACATTGTGCACTGCATCAGAATCACACATCTGCTTTTTTGTATGTTCAGCTGTATTAATAAGCTAACTGCAGCCAGTAGATGGCAGTATTGTTTCTCTTTTCATTAAAATAATCACACAATGATTTTGATGTTGTTGTTTTATGCATCATGCTTTAACACCACACATACATTATTGAACCATAAGTATGTAGACACAAAACCAATTAAGCCTAGGTGTGCTTTTTGAACATCCCATTACAGATTTGGTCTTGCCTTTGCTGTTAAAATGTTTCCACTCATCTGGGAAGGCTTTCCATGAGATTTTGGTATTGGGATGATGGGATGTTGAGGCTCCAGTTCCAGTTCATCCCAAAGGTGTTCAATGGCATTGAGTTCAGTCAGGGCCCTGTGTTTGAGGACACTTGAGTTCCTAGACAACATTAACACACCATGGCCAAGCCTCACCATATTATATCAGCTCTTCAATCTTCATAAAATCCACATTCGAAACAATTTAGACACTGTTAAAAGACTAATCATCCTTTTTGAGCAACTAACAATTTTTAAAGTGTCTGTATTTGGCATGATATATGCTGATGTTGGGCTGATTTGGACACTTTAAAGAAAAGCTTTTAAAAGAGTGCAATAAGTGTAATAGAGGCCAAATGGGGCAGGAATCATGCTTCTCCATGTTTGCTTTTTAGTGAAGGAGGCACGGACAAGATAGTTAATAACAGGGTTACCAGTTTAAACCACTGACCTGTGTTCGTGTTGTATTACAAATCATCATAATTAAATCTGATAGATTTGTTTTAAAAAACTAAGTGTAATGCAGACTGTAATGTACAGAACCATTTTTATTAAATGATTTGTTTGTAAGAGACAGACAAGAGGAATTATAGAGCAGATTGAATTTTTTTTTCGACTTTGAGAAAAGCTGAGGATTATTTTTTCACACTTGCACATATGCACACCAAACTTTGTACACATTTAGAGCTCAAACAACTTTCGCACTGCATGTCCTGGGCTCAACTTAATAGAAAGTCAGTTATTTTTAAAGTAAAAACACACCCGATAGATTTGATATACTCCTTTTAGGAAATTTATACGATGTGATGTGTGTGTCACTATTTCCACATTTTATTATGTCACAGCCTTATTCTAAAATGGATTTTTCCTCAGAATACTACACTCAGCACACCCACCATGACAATAATGACAACCTGAAAAAAGTTTACATGAAATTTTTGCAAATTTATTGAAAAAAAATGTAAAAAGCACACGTGCATAAATATTGCCATGAAGCTCAAAATTGAGCTCAGACGCATCCTGTTTCCCCTAATCATCTTTGAGATGTTTCTGCAGGTTAATTGGAGTCCACTTGTGGTAAATTCAGTTGATTTGACATGATTTGGAAAGGCACACACCTGGCTATATAAGGTCCCACAGTTGACAATTCATGTCAGAGCATAAACTAAGCATGAAGTCAAAGGAATTGGCGGTGGTTCCAAAAATAATCCTGGCTTATTATTGATGGCTTCAGACGCAAAGAGGTAAAGAGATGGAAATAAACTTCAGTAAAAACACACCCGATAGATTTTTCTGCCGCTTTGAAGGTCCCAATGAGCACAGTGGCCTCCATCATTCGTAAGTGGAAGAAGTTCGAAACCACCAGGAGCTGGCTGGCCATCTAAACTGAGCGATCGGGGGAGAAGGGCCTTAGTCAGGGAGGTGACCAAGAACCTGATGGTCATGCTGTCAGAGCTCCAGAGGTCCTCTGTGGAGAAAGGAGAACCTTACAGCGTTCACAACCATCTCTGCAGCAATCCACCAATCAGGCCTATATGGTAGAGTGACCAGAGAGTCTCATCAGACCTGAGAATTTTGTTTCTGATGGTCTGGTTTCCTTCCACATTCCAAAGACATGTAGGTAAGGTTAACTGACGTTCCCAAATTGCCCGCAGTGTGTGAATGGGTGTGGGAGTGTGTGTGTGCGCCCTGTCCAGTGTGTACCCTGCCTCGTGCCCTAACCCTCCTGGGATCCCTGAGACCCTGAACACAGGATACAGTGGTATAGAAGATGAGTGAGTGATTTAAGAAGTGAGTTACACATTGTCTTATTATACAGACAGTTGGATCTTTTGAAATATTTGTTTATGAATTAGTAATATTGCCTTTAAGACTTATTTTGGCATTAATTAATGAACTAACTACATGTTTGAGAAGTTTATTTCCATCTCTTTACCTCTTTACCTCTTTAGCCATTAATAATACGGCGGGATTATTTTTGGAACCACCGCCAAAAAAACACGTCATAAGGTAAAGGAAGCGACACGACGATGACGTCACCATGATGCTGCTGATTCCCGCCTGCAGCAGCGACGCTACGGACAGAGAGAGAGAGAGAGAGAGAGAGGGGGAGAGATCAGTAAGAGGGACGTGTTCGCAGTGGAGCGGAGTGCAGCAGCCTCGCGTTCGGTTTCACAGAAACACATCAAAGGATTCCTGAGGAGTTTAAAGAGCGCAGGGACCAAACCAGGCTGTTATGGGTTCGCGGGTCGCGGGAGGCGGGGAGGGGGGGGGGCGGTTTTGCAGCATTGCAGATCCCGGACTGGTGCATAGCCTGTGTGTGTGTGTGTGTGTGTGTGTGTGAGCTCATACACACACATTCACACTTAACAATGTAACTGAGGAGGACACTTTAAAAGAGAGAGAATCCAGAGGACAGGAGACAGGGACGAAGGACAGAAGACACTCGAGTCCCTGGAGACGTCGGACCTACTGTGTGTGTGTGTGTGTGTGTGTGTGTTTCGGATCATGACGGACCTGTCAAGCTGAGGTCTGGTGTGAGTGCCGCTCGTGCCGCTCGTGTCGAGGTTTCACTCGGTCATTGACCCCGTGGCGGCGGTGCGTCATGTCTGGAGAGGAGCTGCGTTTAAAGGCGCTGGAGGAGCTGCTGCTGGCCGGGCCTGCGCGCTCAGGGGGACAGTGTCTCAGCGTGGAGACCCTGCTCGATGTCCTCGTCTGTCTCTACGACGAGTGCAGCAGCTCCCCCCTCAGACGGGAGAAAAACATCTTGGACTTTCTAGACTGGGGTAAAGAACATGTCCATACAGAATATGTGTTTCTTTGCAGCTTCATCTCACTGCCTCTGTGGTTAGCTAGCACGGTCACCTTGCACCTCCACGGTCTGGGTTCGATTCCCACCTCCGTGTCTGTGTGTATGGATTTCGCATGTTCTCTCTGCACTTGGTGGGTTTCCACCCACAGTCCAAAGACATACAGATTAGACCAATTGGCATGCCTGTAGTGTGTGAATGAGCGTGTGTGTGTGTGTGTGTGTGTGTGTGTGTGTGTACTGTCCTTCTATCTTGTGTGTGTGTGTGTGTGTCCTACGATGGACTGGCACCCCATCCAGGGTGTACTCTGCATTGTGTCCCCTGGGATAACCTCCAGGCTCCCAGTGACCCTGTGTACAGGATACAGCAGTATAGATAATGAGTGTGTGAGTCAGCTTCATCTCCGGGCAGTTTTTCTGCAGTTGCATGTTGGGGAACCTCTGGGAAACGTTTGACCCACCTCACATCAGACAACACACACAATCATCATCCAACTGGTTTGTGTGTGAAATTAGAGGGTAAAACCCTTAACCTCAATCCAGCTAGCTGTTTGAAGTGTTTTGGCCCTAAATTAATATAGGAGGACGTCTGACCCCTGGGGTTAGTCCTCGGTGGCTTCTGTCCTCAGTGAGCAGAGCTACAGTAGCTTCAGGTGTCATGTCTTTGATCAAACATGTACGATCTACTAGTGTAAGTTCAGTTCAGTTTGTAGAAATAGTTAAAAAATAAGCTGATCAGCTTTAATGTAATCAGTGATATTATTATTTTAGGTTGAAGCCCACTTACGTGTCTGCCTTCCTTCTGTACGACAGAACTCTCTGCCTAACTTATTAATACAAAGAAATAGAATTTGTAACATTTAGTGTTTTACGCCTTGTTTACACCATGTTGTACTTCTTTCATCATCAGCCAAATACACTCGCTGTTCGGTAATCGGAGAGTAAACCACAGGCGAGAAATCGAAAAAGTAGATCAGATGGAGATCAAGCTTTGTCTTAAAACTCCAGTGCTTTAAAGTTCACTTATACCATTTCAGTGTTGTTATTTCAGTAGTGAAAATATAAACTAAGCGAATATTTGTATTCGACTGTAAAATATTCAGTTTAGCCTTTTTAATTAATATCTATTGGTGCAGGTAATCGTTTACATTCAGCAAGTAGCTTGTTCGTAGTTTATTTTAAATTAGATTATTAAATCTGGCAAATAAGTGTTTATAACATCGCATTTAATCACCATTTAGATTTAATTTATGGTGTAGGTTAAACTTTAGGCAGATATCTAATGACTACAAAAGATTTATAAAATTCTGTCCAGCCAGTTTTGCGTGATGTATTGAAATATTGCTGTACAGACATACAAACAAGATTTATTTTGGTTTTGGGTCTTTTAATGTATGAAATGTAAAGATATCATTGAAGGAGCTAGTTCTGATCAATGTACAGACAAAACCTTAGTTATATGATATCAACTGACATTACCCTAGACAGACTGATTCATTAATAAAGGTAAAGGTAATTCAAACACTTTTTGTCGTCTTATATTTTTAAGTCCGATACAGGTATAGGATAGTGGCATAGTAAATTTGCACAATGGCTCATACCATACTCGCAATTCCTCATACCAAAGGACATACTGGATTGCACAACAAGGGCTGAATGGATGGATATTTAGAATTCCAGGTGTGAACAGCTGTGCGTTTTAGCTGTTCACTGGTAACTTGAGATAATTCCTGAAACCAGGTGTGAACAGGGCCTTACAGGCTGCCTGAAGGTCCACAGCCAACTACAACTAAGATAGTGTACTGTTGATGTATGTCTCAACATTATTTTAATGCTGTTGGTGAAAGATGGATGTCTACAAGGCTGATGCTTTTAGAGGCTGATGCTTTTAGAGGCTGATGCTTTTCAGTAGATTGAAATGTATGTAAAGAGGAGATGACTTGACTTGCTAACTTGCTATGTTCTATAACTGCAGCTGTGTTTGACTGAGTGGCATATGAACTTATCGTTACATAATGTTCTACTTCTGTACGTTCAGGCTATAAATCAGAATTGGGGTGTTTGCCGAAGTATGGGTGCCTCCATGTTCATCCTTTATTATCAACAAGCTAGCCAGCTTACTGTGATGATTGACGTATATTTTCATCCTTAAAATAGTGAACTATAAAGCCAGTGTTATAGATTTAACAAGCGAATGGCTGTATGTTGATGGAGCTCAAGTATATATGTGTATATGCAGTAAAACTCATTTAAGTTTAAGGTAAGACATGCTACTTAAAGCTTTAGTGCTAATGATGTGAGCAGCCATGTCGATTTGATAACACTCGTAAAAATGGGAATGAATACATGGTAACCATTGGCCTCCACTCGCCGTAGTTGGACTACAGAGGTTTCTAGATGAGTTCCTATCATTGCTATATGTAGCAGCTTGGGAAACCCTTCACGTGGTGACACTGTGACATTTCCTACTATACGCACTCATCATCTACATTTAATCATTAGGAACACCTGTACACTCGCTCATTTATTCAGTTATTTAATCAGCTGTGACAACAGCACAATGCATATAATCCTGCAGATACATTCAAGAGCTTTAGTCAAAATTCACATAAAATAGAAATCTAAGCAAAAGTGCAATCTCTGGTACTTTTAGCATCTCATGGTTGAAGGTGCCAGATGAGCTGGTTTGAGTATTTCAGAAATGGCTGAGCTCCAGAGATTATCACACACAGCAGTTTTCTAAAGTCGGTATGAAATTAAATAAACGTTTCTAGGAGGTGTTGAGTAGTGTAGTACAACAAGTTCCTAAAACCCTATTGACAGTAAACAATCAGGTCTCTGGCCTGAGGACATGCTTGTTTGAAGTGGACAGTAATAAGCGCTGGAGCAGCTCCTGAGGCATCACTTTAACCGTGATAGAGCTCCAACATCGGCTAAAATGCCAGACTTCTGCAGCTTTCCTTCAGGCAGTGTGAACCACAGGGATGTGTGTGAGTTATTAGGAAGCTGTTTCTAATGTTATACCAGCCATGTGTGTCCATATAAACCGTGATGCTTGACTGTTGTTGTGATCTGGAGCTATTGGACCCATGTGCCATGTGTTGTAACTGTAAGGGTTGGACAGTTCAAGCTGTGCTGTTGTATGAGTTGCGTAATTAGTAGAACAATAACTGTTGAGAGGGGAATCAGTTTTTTCTTACACCGGTGTCACTTATTAAGAATTGCAAGCTTTCCTCTTTCATGGTGTGCATGTCACAGTCTTCTAACAGTGTTATTGTTTCATTATTATTATTATTATTATTATTATTATTACGGAATTCCCTACTTTACTTCCACAATCCACTTCCACTTTACTTCCTTTAATGCTGATTAAAGTTCATGTTTATTTAAAAGTTGCTTTGTAGGTGAAGTTTGTAGATAAATTGGAAATAGACACGAGTAAAAGCTTTTCTAATGTCTGTAACTGATTTCTTTCTAACAGGATTTGCTAAATTTGTGTCTTTTGTAGTTAAACTGAGTTAGTTAATTGAGATGTTTTTCAGTGGGTTTATCCACTACCTACTTTCACTTTCACAAATGTATTTTTTTTATTCTGTCAGCAGAATTTTTCTAAAGTAAGATTAGTTTTTTAAAGCTGTCGTTTCTTTATAAAATACATAATTACGGATGTGAGCTGACAGGACATCGATCTGGACACATGAGGACACATAAAGTGTGTCCATGAGGGTTTGGATGTACTTGTGTGCCCGTTTCCTGTGGGAAGCTCGCCAGGGCCGAGTCCGGAAGCAGCCACTGGACACACGGTGATGTCATACAGGGAAACCACTGCACAGTGTGTTTGTCCTCTTTGTGTGTGCGGTTATTTAAAGAGCCTCCGAATAGATCCTTTGCTCATGAGCTCATTAACTGACCTACACACACACACACACACACACACACACACACACACACATATATATATCTTCATTCATGTATGAATATCCTGAGGCCATGGGGGTTTGGGGACTTCACCAGGGACTGTGTGTCCTTTCTCTTTACAGTGCCACATGTGCAGTAATATTCCAGCTTAGCAACATAGAGGAGGAAGCCATGAGCCACATGATGAGTTTTGGTTTCTTTGGTCGAGGAAGGCCCCCGAATACTGACATACCTGCTTTTCCTCAACACATATCCGAAGGACATCACTTTATTAGTCCTTTTTGTTGACACAGATCAGCCATAACTTTATAACCACTGACAGGTGAACTGAATAACATTAATTCTCAATTATATACCAGTATATAATTATATAATTAGATAACTTGTGACATGATCATTGGCACCAAATGCTCATTTCAAATTTTTTCTATTTTCCATTGCGAGATAAATAAATCCATCTACATATGAATGCTTAAACGTAAACAAAGGTTAAAGCGGTACAGAAGATGAGTGAGTGAGAGTCTCTGATGTCATGACTTCGTAAAATTCAGTAAGACCCAGACATCTGACAAGACAGAAGACTTTCTGTAATTTCTGTGTTTTTAAATGTTTCTATCATTCTAACTTTCAAAAGCATCCCAACACCAACTTTGTCCCAACGTCCATAATGTTGGCAAATTACCAGAATCCCAACTTTCTGACAACTTACAATTCCTATTGGAAAAACAGACACTAGAAAGACAAGAGCATTAATGGGATCATTTGGCGTTCTCTCACGGTTTTAGTTCCTGTTACACAAAACCTTATATGGACAGGCAAAGAGTATCACAGGAACAGTCTAATCCGGGTTAACGAGAGGAAAACGATAGAAAAACAAAAAAAAAAGACAATAATGTGGACAGAGAGAGTGTGTAAATAAAGCAAATGTGGAAATTTATAATACATTCTTTGTTTTTAACCTTTGCATGATTCATTTTTTTGCAGGCCATAACTGCACAGTATCTCTCTATAATAAACAGTTCAAGCAGGAAGCTGTTTCAGACAGATGTATATATATATATATATATATAAACATGAAAATAAAGTGCTTCCAAAGCTGCTGAACTTTGTGAAAAGTCCTATCAGCTGCCTGTTGCAGGACAATTTAGCTTTAATCTCTACATGCAAAAAAGGTCAGGGTTCATGCACTGGTAAAGCAAGAAGAGTTGCAAAAAGTGCTAATCTGTTATTTTATCAGTTTGTTGAGTGAATGCATGTAGTCAGCATGATCATACTTTTTTTGGCATCATTTTGTGTTCTGTTTTTAAAAGATTTTTTGTCAAATAATTGAATTAGGATTTATTTTCTTTCTCCTGCTTTTACTCATCAGGCCGGCCACTATGCATAAAGAGAACTAATAGCCTACTGTATGTGGAGTCTGCTGTGCCAGTGCTCTGGCCTGGTGGCTTTGGAATAGATGAAATGAAATAAATACGACGGGCGTTCAAGTCAAACCTCAAGTTGTTTCTGAAAGGGTGAAATCATGCAGCCTGAATCCACTATCATCCCAACCAGGGGACAAAAGCTGTAGCTTTTTACTGCTGGATTTGGATTCCTATTACATACAGCCATGCAGCCTTCTTTAAAATGCTATCTTGTGCTATTCCTTTGCACTGTTTATGTTTTACTGCAGCTAAGAGTCTCATCACCATACTGCGGCTTAAAGGCTCCTGCAAATGTCAACCTTTTACACCTTCATCCACCAGTTTGACTCGAACACTTCTCATTAATTGTGAATATGCCTCTCTATGTCTGGACCATGTGAAATTGTGCTTTAGCCTGGGAACTATTTGGACAGTGACATAGAGGGTTTTCCTAAGATGCTAAAGCTGCACCAGACAGGATCAGCTTCCTCCTGAGGGGTAACAGTACGGGTTGACAAGCATTAACTTCTCTACAGAGTCCAGAGTGTAAACCTGGGCTGATTCAGGTTTGGGTGGTGTGTTTGAACCTTCGGGTAGAGCTGTTGGTAAAGCATCACTGCATTTTGTTCAGGCATGAGCGCCTCTGGATGGGGGCAGGGGAGAAGAAATCGCTGACTCAGGGCTCCAGTTTGCAGAACAAGGACACAGCTGTTTGATTGGCTTTTTCTCTATGTATCTATATGACATATTTACATTTATATAAATACATGTCCATTTAAATACATATGCATTAGGTTTTTTTCTCTCTTTCTCTTCATTCTTATAAGCATGTATATGTTTTGTTTAGTCTCTGTGTCTTTATGGCTGTCTCAGGTCTCCGTTAGCGAGAGGTCTTTTTGACAGTCTTGAAGAGCTGGTGCTGTCCTCTAATTGTGCTGACTCGAGTAGGAAGATATCAGCCGGCTATATCGGAATTCTAAGTGTGTGTGTGTATGTGTTTGAGTGTGTTTGCAGTTCTCCTAGCGTTATGCCCTCCTTTTTAGTGCATTCACAGCAATAGAGGGTCAGCTGGGCTATTTTTGGGGATGCTGTACTGCATGCAGAATGATGCTCAGCTGCATCCTAAATAGTGCTGAAGGAAGACATCATTAATCATCTGGTACAAGACGATCGCTTTTTTAAGGCCGATGGATGGCAGGTATTTTATGATGTGAGAAAACAGCAGGGTTGGTGAACATTTCAGTATTGTAAAGTGTATTCATGTTGCCACGCAGGGAGGGGTTAATGTGTGAGTGTGCCTGCTATTACGAGAAACCTTGTTGTCATCAACGCGTGAAGCCAAACACTGCTGAGTCGAGGTGGTGAGGTGTGACTCCTCTTCTTGGTTTTTATAGTAATATTGCCAAGAATGATCCTAATCATCTCAAAGCAGCATGGTAAGGAGAACAAAGCATAGTAACTGTATTTTCGGGTGAGTATGTAATGGGTTGGCCTTCTCTCTGTCTGTCCCCTATATCGTGCACCCTCATGTGGTATTCAAGACTTAGGAGCAGGAAGTTTTCTCATTTCTTCCGCAGTGATCTTGATATTAGTGCCGGCATTCACACTATATGCAGATATAAAGGAATTTGTCTCTCTGAGTTGTGTAGACGTATAAACCAGACCGTAGCTTTGATTAAGTACAGCATCTCCATTTCTCGCATTACCTCTAGTGTTCACAATTAGGAGTTTCCATTGGTAGCGATACACAGAACTTTGTGTTAAAAAGGATTTATGAACCACATATGGTTTGATGTAGTTTGTGCATAAAGCAAAAACAGGCAAGTCGCCAGGACTCTCCCAGTACATGTCCATGACCAGCAGAAACCATAATCATGGACCAGCATTGTAATATAGCTGTAATGACGTAACCATTGGAACGATGTCAGGACAATGATGTTTTTAAAAGTTTTAATGATATAATGAGATGGTGAGTAAACAGCACAAACAAAACATTGCAAATACAACTACAAAACAACTAAATTGTAACCTTTGTTTGAAGTTTTTATGCTGATTTACATCCATGGACGCAACATACCACCACATTTATGTGCGCTTAAGTTTTTAACAGGGTTTCGAATTCCGTTTGGAGATTGGGACGGACACAACAGCTTCTCAAGTCGCGCATCACTAAGTGTTGTACAGTAATGTTACCTCTCGGTTTCATATTCTTTTAGACATATTTATGCTCCCTCTGTTCAATAAAATGCCTGACAGTTTAGTGTTTTTGGTTGGGGTGAGTGTGTACCACATGCACCGTCTCTCATGTGTTTTTGCACCTCCAGGAATTATGCGTTTGTGTTTTTTTTTTTTTTTCGTGCTGCTTTCTATACCAATAGATGTTTAAACTGCAATCAGCGAGCTGCTGCACATTAGCTCAAGGGGAATTCGATTTCCTCTCAGGTGTTGAGTGGTTGCATTTGCATTTGAGGGTCTGCTGGGGTTTGCTGAGAAAACGGCATTGCGCAATCGTTTGCACCACATGATCCGTTGCATTGGATGTGCACAGAGATGCAGGTTTTCACCGAGCCCCGTAATTAGCCAGTGACTGGGACATCGGAGCTAAAATCATGTAACGTGCAGTAACCTTTACACATGCTGTGCAGTGTATTTAATCCAGTATAAATATGAAAATGAGTTGTGCAAAACAAACAGAATTATTGTTGTATGCCTGAAGAAACTCAGATCTTTCTCATCACATTTTATACAGCAGTTGGTTTTTATTCAAATAATGCTTTGAATAGCAATTGTCTGGTGGCCCTGCATGCAAAATATCATGCGTTATTAGGAAAGAACATGGAAGCGAATCAGAAAATACATCACCAAACTGGGTAACTCAAAATGGTAGATCTTTACTGCTGATTGGACTGGGAGTAGGACTTTTATAAGGACCAGGAATTGCACTATTTCAGTTTAGTTAGCTTAGCATTGGCTTCCTTTGGGCAGAATTTCAGCATTTATTATTTGCATATTTATATGATTTCTGTGCAAAGCTGACAGCGTATCGAAATGATTGTTATACAAATATCCAAACATTTTACTATGAATAAACCATCTATTTCCCATGATCTGTCAGACTGATATGCACTTTAGCCAATTAGCAACAGGCATGTGCTGTCTAGCAAAGAGCTAACTTTTCAGTTTTCATTTCACCTTTTCATTTTATTGTGCACAGGGTTTTTTGTTTTGTGCTTGTGTTTTTCACTTGTTGGCCCCTGTACAAGTCCCAATAATTAATATGTTATTAATTTTATTCACCGTCTGTCTTTTGTTTAATGGAGACATATAGTGCACGTCTGTGTATGAAATGTTAAATGTCCTAAAGTTGGTCATGTTGCTGACTGCCCTGGTGAACCTGAGCATCATTTGATCACTGACGAGTATCACTGTATAGGCAACACTAACAGAACATGGAAGATCAAACATCAGAGAAAACATACCTGAGATCATCTCCTCTAACAAACTGCAAAGACCAGAGCTGGGTTTGGGAAATAAATGTATTTTTGTTATTGAAAATATAAGATTTGAGCATTTAGGAGTGAAAAGGTGCTGGGAAAAGTTGGATGTCCTGATTGTGAAAAATGTGTTCCTGACCACAGATTTGCTTTATAGTTCTGGGGAATAATGTCACCATTCCTAAAAAAAAAATAAGCTACAAAATTTCAGGATATATTTTAGATCCAAAGTATTCCAAAGTAACTATAATTAGCTTTAATGAAGATTGGCACATTCGTGGCCTTTTCTCAACCAATGTCAGAGGTAAACCTGAAATGGTTTGAATTTCACAGGTGTTCCAGGTCAAGATTTAATTGGAGACATTTCTTGTCTTCTTAATGGCAATGAAAACTATTCTTTAGACCATCAGTTGTCTTGTGCAGAGGAAGACTGGGTACAGATAATAGCCCTATTAAATTTAAGATTTTTGGTTCTAATTGTCCTGTCTTTGAAGATGTACGTATGAAGGGTGAACAGATGGTTCCTGAATGTGTGATTCCCACTGTGAAGCGTGGAGAAGGAGGTGTGATGGTGTGGGGTGCTTTGCTGGTGACACTGGTCAAAATTGAGGCAGCACGGCTACCATAGCATTATGCAGCAACATGCCATCCCATCTGGTGTGCATGTAGTGAGACCATCACCCACAGGACAGTGACCCCAAACACAACACTAGGTTATGTAAGAGCTATTTGTTCAAAAAAAGAGAGTAATTAAGTGCTGCATCAGATGACCTGGCCTCCACAATAACCCGATCTAAATCCAGTTGAGATGGTTTCGGATGAGTTGCTCTGGAGAGCGAAGGAAAAGCAGCCAACAAGAAGTCCTTCAAGATTGTTAAAAACCATTCCAGGTGACTACCTCATGCGGCTGACTGAGAAAATGCCAAGAGTGTGCAAAGCTGTCATCAAAGCAAAAGGTTATTAATGCATGTAGACATGGATATGACAGTCTGCTGAAGTTCAAACTGAATGTGGACGAAAGGTGTCGCTTTGAATGGCATGGTTGTTGGTGCCCCACAGCCTGGTCTGAGTGTTTCTGAAACTGCTGATCTACTGGGATTTTTACACACAACCATCTCTAAGGTTTACAGTTCCCTGGGTGAAAATGCCTTGCTGATGCCAGAAGTCAGAGGAGAATGGCCAGACTGATAGAAAGGGAACAGTTACTCTTGTTAAACCGAGGTATGCCGAAAAGCATCTCTGGACACACACCACCTCAAAGGTTGAAGCACATGTGCTACAGCAGCAGAAGATCACACTGGGTGCCACTCCTGTCAAGGTAAGAAGAGGAAACTAAGTCTACAGGTCACAGAATCAGGCCCGAAAATCACCTCACACTGGTTTCTTGAACATAACAGTTCATGAACATTCACTGTACTCAAATGGCCCCCACAGTCACCAGATCTCAATCCAATAGAGCACCTTTGGGATACAGCGGAACAGGAGATTTGCAACATTGATGTGCAGTCGGCAATTCTGCAGCAGTTGCATGATGCTGTCATGTCAATTTGTACTAAAATCTCTGAAGAATTTTATTTAGCAATTCCAGAAATTTGTTGAATCTATGCAAGAAGTATTAGGGATTCAGATCTACAGGCAAAAATGGGGTCTAAGGGATCCACATACAGTATAGACTCACAGGCCTAATGAAGCTCAACAATCAATAGAAAAGCCTTTATTGGCTATTACAGCAATGAAACACTTTCTATAATTGTGAAGTGCTCGCCCTATCATCTGGAGATCGCTGGTTGGGTTCCCGGGTGATGCTGTAACCTCTCGTAGCCGGAGGTCTAGAGAGAGCTGATTGGCCGAGGTCTGTCAGGGGGGAGGGATGAGAGGTACTCGCGCTCCCGCATTAATCACGGCTCTACAGCCAATCAGGGGCGTCTGTGAGCTCGCGCACGCGGAAGGAGCGACTAGCGCTTTCCTCTGAGTGTGTTCCGCCCACAACGGTGCGTGAGCGAGCAGTTTGAAAAGATGCGGTCGGCTGGCGTCACGCGGTTCGGAGGAAACACGCGATAGTCTTCTTAGCCTTAATGTGGGAGCCCCCTAGTGACGGAAGGAATTGGACTAAATTAGGGAGAAAATCGGGGGAAAAAATCCCACAAAAAAATAATAAAATGTCCACTGGTGCCCAAGGCCATGTTTCTCTGCAGACTGCGTAATGTTGTTGTTGAGAGTTTTGATGTATTGCTCCTTTTTCATGGTGCCGTTTACTGTGATTAGGTTCTCTGGTCCACACCTCCATGTTTGACAGTGGCGATGGTGTTCTTAGGGCTGAAGGCTTCTCCTTTTTTACACAAATGAAGGCTACATCATTGTGGCCAAACAATTCAACATCTGACCATTAAAAAGAAGACCAGAAGTTTAAGAGAGGTAAGGAGAAGACGAAGAGTTCTGGTCTTCCATTTTATGGTCAGATTAAACAAAAATTTAATTGCCACTTTAGTTAAAATGTAATTAAAACATGAGTAAAAAAAATTCCACAATGATGCCTTTTGTACACCATCTTATTATCGATAATGTCTCATTATAAAACCAGCTTTAAAATAGAATCAACAGAATAATAATAAATATAATAAATAAGGCTGATTTATTTTATTTATTTATTTTATTTTTCTTATTTCAGAATTAATACAGTTCGGGTCATATCTGATAATTATGCATTTAATTTTGCATATTGCATGATGATTTTTCAGGTGAAATATTTAGCGTAGATCTTGTAATACATGGATGGAATGCCTAGTAAATTAACACGTATTGACAGTTTTGTTAGCACTGACTTAAGAAGACTGGTTACTATAACAGCTCATAAGGTTTTCCTATTGGTTTCAGTTTGAAAATATAAAGTGGCCCTGTGTCAGTTTTACTCTGCCACCATTGATCATGTTGATTAGTTCCTTTAGGCCTAGTAATACAGTGCTGAAGGTCAGGTTTGGTTCCTGACACACTGGTAATAAGGAGGTCAGAGAGAGATCCCATCTTATTCTGCCTGCTGAGCGAGTCTCAGACCTGCTGCAGAGAGATGAAGGGGCTGGAGAGTTTTATTAATGGTGGGGTTTAAAGGATCCATGAGACAAATCCTGTTGTGATAAAACTTTGGTCCTGGAACGATAGCTTGTTTTGGTGTGTGTATGTGCCTGTGGTGTGTGTATGTACTTTCTCTTCCTGTGCTAGAAGTACATGATCTGCTTCCTTCCATTCCCTCTATCGTTTATCTCTTCACCGGACAAGCTGTTTTGCAATATCTCCTTTTTGAGCTGATCTTCTCTCTCTCCTCTTTTCACAAACACATCTGTCAGGACATGTTTTTCCATAATACATATTTTCAGGAGAGCTCTGGGTTTATGACCGAGCCATGACACTTTTCTTCTGCAGGTTATAATAAGTGCTTTTTCCCAGCCTGCAGGATCAGCCATGGCCTAGAAAGTGCAGTATACTGGAACTCTGGAGGAAGTGTTAGACATGCTGTTTGTGTATAAGTGTTAGAAATTTTATTCTATTTTCAATACATGTGTGTTTAAGGTTAATGTGGCATCATGTTCATGATGAATTCAGCATGCATGAATACACAAGTATCTTCTACGATCAAATATCTAACCACGATTCTTTATCAGACTTCATTTTATGGTATACAACAATTACAGGACAAGCTCACTAAGACTCTTAAGCACTTAGTCCTCATCTGCGTGACGGCAGGTAGTGGGATTTGAATTCATAGCTAGCGGTTTGAGACCTGCACTGCTTAATGTAAGTTTAACTGATGCGTTACATAAAAAGTCCCCCCCTGTATGGTTGGCATTAACAGGAAATATGTTGGAGACCAAAACTGTTTTTGTACCAGACTGCAAAAGTTTTTTTTTACGTTAGGTTTTTGTTGTAAAGTTGGACATTTTAACCTGGGACTCTATGAGGAGTGATTCACTTTTGTCCTGGTGGAAACTTAGAAAAATCTAAGAAAAAAACTCTTTCACATTTTTCCCGTTTTTCTGCCCTCCTTGATAACATTTTTGGAATCCATGGTGCTATGTCTTTACTAAATCTTGCACAAAATGCAAAAAAAAAAGTAAACTTGCTTTGCTTGGTTTTCCACTGACGCAAATCATTTCTGATAGGCAACCGGAAGTACAAAACTCAAAACAGCTGCCAAAATGATCCCTAGTATGAAGTGCACTATGTGTTGTAAACTTCTAAAACAGCTGTCACAGTTTGAGCTAGTACATGGTGCAGTGTTTTTATACCCTAAGCCCTTTACTAAAACCCTTTGCCTGATTCTCTAAGACTCCTGGATCATACAGTGAACCCCGGAATTTTGTTCTTTTCTATGTTTATTCACACGCTTCAGACCATCTCTGCACGGCTACGTCCTTTTGGGACTGTTCGGTCATTTTCATTTTACTCTTTTTTAAGGAAAGTCTTTAGACCAGGAGAGCAATGCTTTTGAGGTTCAGTGTAGTTATAAACTTATATACAGTATATATATACACACACACATTTACCCGGGTATACATGAACCCGATTTAACACCCTCACCCTCCTGCATGTGCTATGTATGTATATTAATATATATACTGTATATAGCACATGCAGCAGGGTGTTAAATTGGGTATATGTATACCCGGGTAAATGTGTATATATATACATGGCACATATAATTTCTGGATTTTTCTTTTAGATTCTGTCTCTCACAGTGTAAATGCACCTATACTGAACATTGTAGACCCCTCCAGGATTTCTAAGTAAGAGAACTTGCAAAATCGCAGGGTGATCAAATACTTATTGACCTCACTGTATATATGTGTGTGTGTGTGTGTGTGTGTGTGTATGAATTGCATGAAATATAGGGCATCTACTCTATTTTGGCTAGCGATTCCCTTTAAATATCAGCAACGTCCTTCAATTTGCATCAGTAATTAGGCCAATGTAAAAAAAAAAAATAATAATAATAATAATAATAAAAACAAATAGTGGTCAGTATTCAACTTTAAGGCTGAAATGGTCTTTTTGGCCATATGCTTCCTTATTTCAGTCCTTCTCCCAGTTTTAGTTCCTCTCTAGAGGTAGTAGTGACAGCATTCTGTGAATTCTGGCTTTGGTGCTTCCTCAACCTCAACTGCATTACAAAAGTCCTCTGAGAACACCCCGTTTCCTTATGTTAAATTGAATAAAATAAAATCATTTTGATAAATTTAAATTTAAGTGTTTATGTAAGAACCACAACAGCCCCTCTCATCTGTTCCAGCCACTCAGCATTCAGCATCACCAGTATATTAATCGTCTGTCGTCACCTGCACCTGTTTCTAACTGGTTTATGGCTTAAGTTTGGATGAATTATCAGTGGCTGCACAGTGGCTTAGTGGTTAGCACTGTGGTCCTGCACCTCCAGGGCCTGGGTTTGATACACGCCTATGTGTGTATGGAGTGTACATGTTCTCCCCATGCTTGGTAAGTTTCCTCGACGTACTCCGGTTTTATCTCACAGTCCAAAGACATTCAGATTAGCCTAACTGGCATTGCCAAATTGTCTGTAGTGTACATATGTGGATGAAGTCTGTCCCTGTACCCGTCATAGGGGCGATGGTAGCTCAGTGGTTAAAGCGTTGGACTGTGGTTCAGAAGGTCTCGAATTCAAACCCCAGCACCACCAAGTTGCCTCTGTTGAGCACTTGTTTAGGCCATTAACCATCAACTATTTAGATGTATAATGTGATAAAAATGCAAGTTGCTCTTGGATGAGGGTGTCTGCCAAATGCCATAAATGTAAAATGATACAGTGATGAGAAAATAGCATGATCAAGTAAGAATCTGTGGTGCTCTTTAGAAAAAAATGGGGGGAAAACACATTAAATGTCTAAGCTGTGAATTTGGAAAATAGTTGTGGTGTAGCCATCAGGTCAAAGCAGTGTTGATGTCTAAGTGATGTCTAAGTGCTTCCATGTGAGCTGAGTCAGTGTAGATATGTAGACACCTCTAGCTTGACCTTAGTTCCCACCTGAACTGAGTCTCTCCATATGAAAACACAGGTTATTCTGAGACATGAAAGATTGTAGATGATAAACGTTAAGAGATTTTCCAGTGTCCTTCCAGGGTCACTGTTGGTGTGGGTTTATGTGATAGTGTTCGTGATGCGATTGAGGCGACCCACTTCTTTATCAGAGCGCTGGCCTGAAATCCAGCGCCTGGCCTTTTGGAGATCCAGTTTCTGCTCCTTGTTTTGTGTGAAAAACTGCCATAGATTCTAAAATGTTTAAATAAATAAATCTCTCACCAGCAACCACACCATGGTCAAATTCACTGATATCATTTCCCCCATTCTGATCATTGTTGAGAATATTACTTCCACAATACTTGTTACCTGTACAGTACATGCATCATTTTGTACGTTGTGCATTGTGTGTTTGTTTGTGAGTTTATGGTTATCTAACCATGTCTTGTCTCTCTACAGCCAAACCCTTCACCTCTAAAGTAAAGCAGATGCGCCTGCACAAGGAGGACTTTGAGATCCTGAAGGTGATTGGTCGAGGAGCGTTTGGAGAGGTACATTTGTTTAATACGTTAATCCCATGTGTCCCATAAACCCCACCGCGTCCTTTTGGCACAGCAGCAGGGTTTATAAAAGACACTTTTGAAATTCCTTAGAAGATGGTATCAATGAGCTGACAACAAAAACAGCCCTGTTCGCTGTAGGATAGTTGGCTGAGCATAAATCGGGTCGTGTACAGTACGTCTGCACATTTCCTTTTTGTTAAAGTTGGCAAGAGAAGGCAACTCAGTTCCTACTTGTAAATTTATTTTTTATTTCTATTTATTTATACATATATAAATATTTTAATCTCAGCATTAAACAGTGGGACCATGATTTAGAATAATGGAGAATGTTTATGTTGTAATATCAGCTTCTAGAGTCCAAAAACACATTTGTTCAGGATCTTAAAGGCTTAAAGGTGCAGCTTTATGATCCTTAAGTCTTTGCAAGAATGTTTATTATACTCAGGAAGTGGGTAAAGGGCCCTTTAGAATCCTTCTGTAGATCAACTGGTAATATCCCTAAGCATGATGGGCTCACGCTGTGTGGGATGTGAGCTGCACAGGTATGGCTGGGGTGTTGAGCCGTGGCCCTGTTAACGCAGGAGCTCTGGACAGAAGCCCAGGATTAAAGTCCCTATGGCTGGGTTATAAGGGTTTTATTTCATTGTAACTGAGAAAACCGCTTTATGTCTCACAACCTGTGCCACCGTAGCCGGTTTCTCCGCTTTAACACATGGAGAACGTTCTTAATCAGAACTCAGACTGCACCTCAGCACAAATGAATAAAATGGCACATTAATTTGCAAGAGGTTGCCAAGTCATTCAGGTATTTTTGACTGCGGTGGATTCTCACTACATATAGAAAAATAGCATTTATTTATATAATAAGAGGCGTTTTCAGATGACGGTGAAGTGTAGCTGAGGGGGATAAGGTTTACAACAAGTTGTTACCAGGCTCCAGGGCGATCGAGTGGAGTTGGGATATTTGAGTCACTCTGAGTTTAAAACAAGAGTGCATTTTTAGCAGGTGCTTCATGTTATTATTACTGTTCATTTGTCAGCAAGCAGTCCAAAGCCACCTGACTGTAAATCCTCACCGGGACCAACAGGACTCCTGACGTTCAAGTGAGCTACAAGTGAAACAGAATAAAAATCCAGTCATTTGCAAACACAAAGTGTTCATGAGATGCTCTGTGTGGTGGTGCAATAAGGCCTTAAATGTTTTTAATGGTTTTACAGCAGCGGTCTGATGGACTGAAGAACTTAGTGGCACACTGGTTAAGTCTGTGAGCTGCTGCTCAGAAGGTCATTAGATCAAATCCCTGCACCAAAAATCTGCTATGGGTTGGGACTGTTCAGTAGGGATAAGAATCACCAGTCACCACCTGATACAATAGGATCACGATGCCAGTTTAATTCATTTTGGGGTTCTTTAATAATTACAATCTTATAAATGCCCTGATTCGATATTATATTTTTCTGATTGTTACAATTTTAAGACCTTAAACCTTAAAAAACTTGTCATAACATGAAAGCAGCTTTATTCAACAGCTTCAAATGTCACATTAATGATCTTAAGATGCCAAAGTTGATAATAAAATAAGCATGTTAATGTGAAGCTTTAGAGCTTCGAGTATAAAGACGAGGAGGTGAGAAAGCTGGATTAAAGATGAAAGTATTTGTCTCTGTAGGGACAAATCGAGGAATCCTATTTAAAATAAACATATTTGAAAATGTTGATTATGAAGGTTATCAGCAAGGTGAGTTTTTTTTTCCCCTTGAAATACTTCAGTGTTGTAATAATCAGGGCTGAGCTGAAAATGCTGTCATTCACAGGTAGCTGTGGTGAAGGTGAAGAACACAGACAAAGTGTTTGCCATGAAGATCCTAAACAAATGGAAGATGCTGAAGAGGGCTGAGGTGGGCATCGCTTATCGCTTACCTTACTTTACCTTTTCAGTGTAACTTCAGTGTAAAACTAACATGGGGTTTGGAACTGAAGCTATTAACTGTTTCATAATTAAACATTAGGAAGTATTTATTTTGCTCACATGATAAAACAAGGAATATTTTTTCTTATTTTTTTTCCCTGGGATTAAAACACACTGAGATCCTGTCACACTTTTCCACCTTCCTTTCTCAGACGGCATGTTTTCGGGAGGAGAGGGACGTCCTGGTGAACGGGGACAGTCAGTGGATAACCACTTTACATTATGCCTTCCAGGACGAGAACAACCTGGTGAGGAATTTCCCATGATTCTGTTGGGTAGTAACACTGTTCTACAAGAGGAGTTCTACAGAGGATTAAATGACCACAAAGTTCACAAGTTATCTGGTTCTTGAAGATTTTGTGTTTAAAAAAGGAAAGTTTACTGAGTGAAATCAGGTAAGCATTTAGATGGAACAGATTCTCCCTAATTGGCTGGTATGGACAGATTGTTTCTGGGGAAGTGATCTCACAGCTGGTGTGAGTGTGTATAGGATTTTGACTCCTGGCTCAGCAGTGATGGGACTAAACAGGGTTTTTTTTTTACAGTCTAATGATTTCCGCACAAGCAGTTGTTGTGTGCAATATGTGGAAAACAACCCGAGGACAGTGTGCAGAGAGGATGTGAGGCCATTTAGATGTTATATTGTGAAGTGTATCACAGCTCTTTGTGCACTAATCTACCGGCCTGAGAATAACATTGAACACAGTTGTCCAAAGGGAATTTAATAGTGCAGTTTTGATAATGATCAAAGATAAGAAAGATAAGGGGAAAAAAAAGGGGGAAAAAAAGAGGTGGATAAACTATGAATTATAAGGTTTAGGTCTGATGAACCATAACAAGATATAAAATCGAGGAGCATGAGTACACTACGACAGGTCTTGGTCAATATAAGTTTTTCTGCTCTTTACAATGCAAGTAATCGTGGCCAAATTCAATTCTACATCTCTTGTTCCTTGCAAAAAATGCACTGCAAAGTGAAGTCAAATGAACATGCCTGCATCACTCATCACGGTTAGCTGACTAGCTTGTTGCTAACAGAGAGAAACATGAGAGCAACCATGTTTTCCCCCTTGAATGCACAGAGGCTGATAATGGTAAGGCTGAAGAGACTTGTCAGAAGGTCGAGGGTTCAAGCCCAAGCCAAGAACTCCAAGCTCACTTACTCACTCACTCCTGCCATATAGAGCTTATCCTGTAAAGGGTCGTGAAAGGCACATGGAGCCTGTCTCAGGGCACTCTGGGCACTACAGCCACCTTGGATGGGGTATCAATCCATTGCAGGGCAAACAACCCACACACACAATACAGGGGTACCTCGGCATACGGACTTAATCGATTCTGCAGGTGAGTTCTTAAGGCGAAGTTTCGTATTGTGAAACGCGTTTTCCCATAGGAAATAAGGTCAATGCAAACAATCCGTTCCAGCCACCCAAAGATATTACCAATATTACTAATTTCCAACACTATAATCGTATTTCTGCATATAAAAACAATTATTTATAAAAGACATCTAAAGTAAAAATAAATAGACATAAAATCTCACTTAATCTTAATTTACAGTATGATTCCTCTTGGCATCAGCTGCTTTAAAACAAAACTGAAACTGGCTTACTTTTCTTCTTGCTAACATCCTTGCTAACCTTCTTAAGACCCATGGTGCTATGTCACTAAACCTTTAAAAAATGCAAAAAAAAAACACAAAAAAATATGTAAATTTGATTCGTTGGATTTTCCACTGAGGCAAATAATTTTTGAAAGGCTCGCGGATGTACACGCAACAGTTCAGTTCAGCCTGGTTCAGTTCTTATGGTAAAAATTCATGAGGCATGGCATTCATAGGCTGAGGTACCTCTGTACAGGAAATTTAGAAACCAGAAGACTTGGAGGAAACCCACTGAGCACACGGAGAACATGCACACACGCACACACAGACCTGAGACTGGGGCACTCAAAGCTGCCAGTGTAGCGCCCTTAAACCTTAAAAGCTGCTATTCTAGAAGCACCATGACCTGACCGACCCTGCACTCCAACCCCCACAACATCTTTTTCTCTTCATTGGGTTGCTGTAATTTTACTTGCGTGCCAAGATTAATATTTGAAATAATAATCGTGTTTCCTACAGTTGAATTACTCACAAATTGAGAATTTTTATGAAAGATTACATCAGCGGCATCTATCCATGTGTTTCCTGTCTGATGCATTTGATTAGCTTTATCTGTGTTTATTGTCATGGTATTATATTATTTGTTCTTTCTCCTTGCAGTACTTGGTGATGGATTACTACGTCGGCGGTGATTTGCTGACTTTGCTCAGCAAGTTTGAGGACCGCTTGCCTGAGGACATGGCAAAATTCTATCTGGCGGAGATGGTGCTCGCGATCGACTCTGTGCATCAGCTGCACTACGTTCACAGGTGAGCCCATTGTCCCACCATATTGCCTTAGCTCAGCTTAAATCACCAGTTTTGGTACCTTGGCATAAAATGGCCCGTTTCACAAACACATTAAACACCTTAAAAAGTTTCACCTTAAGAATCTTGCAAGAAATTTGCCTTGCCGTTGAAGCATTTACGGCATACAATTGACAGAACTGGTTAAATTGGTCGTACATCCAGGAGGCATTCAAAAATTGTTTGCATCAGTGGAACGCCAAGCCAAGCGGAGCGATATATATATATACTCACAATAAGTTAGGGACGTCTTAGGCCTTGTTCACACGGACTTTGGTGACGTGTGTTTGTCCGGCTGCGCGTCTATACGGCATTAAAAAAAACGTTGCGTGCAGCTTTTTCTTGGCGTTCAAAACTCAACAAACGCAAGGAAACCGCTTCTAGTTCATCTTCTTTGCGTTCATTTTACACTTCGGAGGACCGGATATATCCCATAATCCTACATGCTATACATAGGGAAATGCGTAAAAAGGCCTAATTGGCGTGGAGGGGGGAAAAACCTAATTGCAGCCTGTGCATATGCTTCATTCACCAAATACTGATTTCTTAATGTTATTTAGAAATCAGCCTAAATAATACATTTAACTGACAGTGTAGACGTAGCCTAAGTCATTCCAAGTTTATCATTCAAACAGCCATGAACACACAACGTCCCTTAATGGACAACACCTGGCCATGGTGCGCCTTCGGGTTGGTGGCAGGCGGTCAGATGTTGCTCGTGAACTTGGTGTGTCTCAAAATGTCATTAGCAGACTTGCATCAACTTACAAAACTACTGGCAGAGTTCATGACAGACCCAGGAGTGAAGCCCCACGAGTGACAGACCGAAACGATGACCAGTACCTAAGGACCTATGCACTCAGACATCGTTATGCAACTGCCACACAGCTGCAGGCTCGTTTACGAGATGCGAGGGGTACTAGGGTTTCCAGACAAACCATTCGCAACCAACTCCACCGCCTTGGCTTGAATGCCAGACGATGCAGGTGACTCCACTGACACCAAGACACCGCCGTAAACGTTTGCAATGGGCACAAGACCATGTGACCTGGACAACCTCAAACAGTCACACTCCAAGCTCCACTATGCCCAAGACCAAAGAGCTGTCAAAGGACACCAGAAACTAAATTGTAGACCTGCACCAGGCTGGGAAGACTGAATCTGCAATAGGTAAGCAGCTTGGAGTGAAGAAATCAACTGTGGGAGCAATTATTAGAAAATAGAAGCCATACAAGACCACTGATAATCTCCCTCGATCTGGGGCTCCACGCAAGCTCTCACCCCGTCGGGTCAAAAAGATCACAAGAACTGTGAGCAAAAATCCCAGAACCACATGAAGAGACCTAGTGAATGACCTGCAGAGAGCTGGAACCAAAGTAACAAAGGCTACCATCAGTAACCTGAGCTGAGTTGCATCCAAAGAACAGCATGCCTACTGTGAAGCATGGGGGTGGAAACATCATGCTTTGGGGCTGTTTTTCTGCAAAGGGACCAGGACGACTGATTCGTGTAAAGGAAAGAATAAATGGGGCCATGTATCGTGAGATTTTAAGTGAAAACCTCCTTCCATCAGCAAGGGCATTGAAGATAAAACGTGGCTGGGTCTTTCAGCATGACAATGATCCCAAACACACTGCCCGGGCAACAAAGGAGTGGCTTCTTAAGAAGCATTTCAAGGTCCTGGAGTGGCCTAGCCAGTCTCCAGATCTCAACCCCATAGAAAATCTTTGGAGGGAGTTGAACATCTGTGTTACCCAGCGACAGCCCCAAAACATCACTGCTCTAGAGGAGATCTGCATGGAGGAACGGGCCAGAATACCAGCAACAGGCTGGGAAAACCTTGTGAAGACTTACAGAGAACGTTGGACCTCTGTCACTGCCAATAAGAGGGGTTATAACAAAGTATTGAGATGACATTTTGTTTTTGACCAAATACTTATTTTCCACCAATGTGATTTTCTGGATTTTTTTTCTTATTTTGTCTCTTATAGATGAAGTATACCTGATGGAAATGACAGGCCTCTCTTGTCTTTTTAAGTGGGAGAACTTGCACAATTGGTGGCTGTTTAAATACTTTTTTGCCCCACTGTATCAGTAATATTTTCTGTATTTACGTTATTTTCTATGGGAAAATGCCATATATGTTTCACAATGAAAATTTTAAGAACTCGTCTCCAAAACGAATTAAACTTAAATGCTAAGGTAAAGCTGGCAAGGATAAAGTTGCAATGATAAAAGTGAACGCCCTTCATTCATAAGCATACGTCCTCATGGAAGTCATTAATTTGTTATGAGACAGATTTATTAAACACCTGAATGAGTAAATAAAGTGGGCGGAGCTGCACAAAAAACCCCAACAGAATAAGAATTTATGCAAATGAGATGCAAAGCTACTGTATATGGCAGTTTTTTTGGGGGTTCCTATTAGATATTTTTTCCTACTGAACCTCTCAGTAATCACTTTATGATTGACATCCATTTTATTTTAGAACCATAAATAGCTGCACGTTATAGAATAGCATGTTTTTAATTTATTTGAATAAGATAACATTTATACTGGGGTAACACATCCGGTTTGTAGGTATAATGAGCATCTTTAGTGGGATGATGTCAAACTTGTGGTCTAATAAGTGGCTGTAGGTAGCTGTGTAGTTCGTATGTAGATATCGCACCAGCAGCTGGGCACAGGCGAAGGAAATCACAGCAGCTCACAGTCAACCATAAAGTGATCTTAGCCACAAGAAAAGGGTTGGAGGTGAAAACGCAGATTTAAATCTTATAGAGTGTAAAATGTTTTCTGCTGTTTAAGCTGAAGATTTCAGCCTTGACAAAGAGCTGCTCATGAATAAAAATCATCCAATCAGATTGCCCTGGAGTTGTAGGATTTATTCCAGACACATGTGTGAGTGTTGCTGTTAAACCTGTAAATACACAGGAAGTGACTCATTCTCGTTTGTTTATGGAGGAGCATCAGTAGCTTCGCTGTGATTGATGTGTTTGCTCTCGTGAAGGGTGGGACTGTAATCAAACCTGCAGAGAGAAACACACACGCACACACACACACACACACTCCTCCACCCAACACCCCCCCCCCCCCCCAACACCCTGTAAAACATATAAACACATAAACACATTTTCACATGCAAACCCTCACCACACACACACACACTCATCTATTCTTGCCATGATAATTGCATGCTGGTTTGGGAGTCGGTAAGGAGACGCAGTTAGGCAGTAATGATGGGGTGAGAGGTGTGGTCAGAGTCACCATGAGCGGGTGGGGATGGCATGGGCAGGTCCTTTAAGAGAAAGCAGCAGTTTATATGATAGGGTGGTTTATTTTGTGTGTGTGTGTGTGTGTGTGTGTGTGTGTGCATGCTGAGTAACATTTGAAAATAACTAGTGCACATCCACCATTGATATATATTTAAGTACATTCAGTAAACTCGACACAGACAGGCGGAAATATGAACCACAGAACTGAATCGTGGTTGTGAGGACAGAACAATAAAGAACAGCGTATGTGAATAAATAATAAATAAGTAGATTCTAGGCAAGAAATCGCAGCAGTACTCAGTATGTGTCTAAAAACACTCATATTATACTCTATTGTTTTCGCTGCACACTGAATACATTTGAGATTGAGATTAAATGATGAATACAAGAAAATCATTTCAGCTCTTATTTCCTCATGTGACTTGGTGCTGTACTGAGCACATGACCCTTGTGGTGTCGGACCGTACACTCCTCAGGTGAGCTAAAGTACTGCCTATTTTGTAGCTTGCTTTTCTCCCGTAGACAGCTCGCTAGTCTTCACTGTCGTATATTCTTTATAACCAGGAATGCAGTCTTCACAAACACAAGCCAGTGTGTGAACCAAGACTAGACCGTCAGTGCCATTAAGTCTTTAAACAGAACACACCCAGGCAACAAGAAACACCTTTTCCAATATTATCGATCAGTTAAAAAAGAACATAAGCTGTTTATCATACGTAAATATAAAGAACAGGAAATTCTGATCTCTCGTCGAATCTTTTAATTTAAAGCTAAACGTCTTCAGCACACAAAAGATTTGTTCTTCTTGTTCCAATATGTTCAATAAAGCAGCCAAGTTCACAATTTTGAATAAATTCTGAATAAACAAAACAAGGAGCAATAATGGAAACAACAAGAGGATGGAGGAAACATGGCTGACCTCCGTAACAACAAGTTTATACATTCGTGTTTGAGAAAAAATCATTCTGAATTGAGTTTATTCTGTCAGGACATCAGTGAGTCTATACAGCTTCATTCCGACTGTTTGTCTCACAAATGTTATTTCTGTCATGTCTCCATACATACCAGCCCCATGCCTAAGATGAAATGCTAATGCTAGAGAGAGAGAGAGAGAGAGAGAGAGAGAGAGAGAGAGAGAAGTGGTGTGTGTTGTGTTTTCCTGCCCCAGATATTTGCATGAGCTCCTGCTGTGATCAGTAAACCCTCAGCGGAGAGGAGTGGCGCATGTTTCTGTAGCCACAACTCAACCCTTCTCCACCTCACACAGCTGCATCTGGCCCTTTGTGTGTGTGTGTGTGTGTGTGCGTGTGTGTGTGTGAGAGAGAGAGAGAGACCACTGCATTGTGTGTAGAGCAGGATATTGACCTAGGTCATATGCGCATTGTATTATTGATTAGACTCGTGTGTGCTGAGCTCAGTTTTGGTTAACAAAACCTAACGACTGCTCCTTAAAACAGCATCGCGTGACTCACACCAGCTATGCAGATCACCTAGTGAAGAGGGTGAGGTGCAGGTGATGCCTCGGGCTACAGCGCCATTTATTTTACACGCAGCATGAAAAGTTTCTGCTTAAACCACAAAAAATCTTTATTCTGCTAAGCAGAGACATTTCATTGCCAAAAAGACCAGCATTTACACCCCACCTCACTTACATGTCCAAGGATCCTGAACCACAACAGGACCAACAATCCTACTTAGTGTTGATGCTACAAGAGCACGGTGTCTGTGTTTATGTCTAACGCCTTCAGGCTCTTTGTTTTTGTTTTGCAATTTTAAATATCCTTTTGTCTTGAAGCTTCTGTAGGAAATGTTACGTTAGCATTGATTGCTAATTTTCACCAGACCACTGACGGAGTCCATTCCAAGCTTTTAATCCCATACTGTAAAAAAAAGAAAAGAAACTCCAGCAGTGTCTCCACTGTTGCCGCCTTACTGTGCTGTGCAAATGGTTGAAAGTTTGCAGCCATGACAACATTTTCATCCGAGCAAATAAGACTCACAGCACTTAACCATGAAACTAGCAGCTGGCCATAACAATACAATGAAATTAGGGGACACACACACTCAGCAAAAAAAGAAACGTCCTCTGACTTTCAACTGTTTTTACTTTCAGTAAACTTAATGTGTAAATATTTGTATGAACACTAAAAGAGTCAACACCATAAGACATAAACTAAAAATGTTTCCCAATGTGTCCCTGAATGAAGGGAGGCTCAAAATCAAAAGTACCAGTCAGTATCTGGTGGCCACCAGCTGCTTGAAGTACTGCAGTGCATCTCCTCCTCATGGACTGCCTATTGCGGACAGTCTGAGCACTGATGGAGGGATTGTGTGTTCCTGGTGTGACTCGGGCAGTTGTTGTGGCCATCGTGTACCTGTCACGCAGGTGTGATATTCGGATGTACCCATCCTGTGCGGGTGTTGTTACACGTGGTCTTCCACCGCGAGGATGATCGGCCGTCCTTCCCGTCTCCCTGTAGCGCCGTCTTAGGCGTCTCACAGTGCGGACATGGCGATTTATTGCCCTAGCCACATCAGCAGTCCTCATGCCTCCCTGCAGCATGCCTAATGCATGTTCACGCAGATGAGCAGGGACCCTGGGACACTTTCTTTGGGTGTTTTTCACAGTCGGTAGACAAGTCTCTTTAGTGTCCTGCGTTTTTAGAACTGTGACCGTAAATGCCTACTTTCTGTAAGCTGTTAAGGTCTTAACGACCATTCCACAGGTGCATGTTAATTAATTGATTATGGTTAATTGAACATGCATGGAAAACATTGTTTAAACCCTTTACAATGAAGATCTGTAAAGTTATTTTTACAACATTATTGTTGAAATACACAGTCCTGAGAAAGGGGCGTTTCTTTTTTTGCTGAGTGTGTATATTGTTCCTCTGCAATTAACATGCCGACGTTAAACCGTTATTGTTGCACTATGGTTCCACTTTTTCTCTGATGTTATTTTAATTTACTTGTATTAATGATCCATTTCTTTGCGTGTGATTGTTTAGTTTCGAGTGTCCGATCTTTATTGTCAATAAAGAAAAGCATGAATTAGAATAAGTTATTATTATAATAATAATATATATATTATTTTCCACTAATTCCCTCCCGTTCATTGCGCCCTACCTGTCATGTCTGTATTCACCACTAGGGGGGCGCCACACACTTTGAGAACCACAGGAGTAAGTTATGAGTTTACAGTAATCGGCTGAGGTGCAATAAAGATTCATTCACACCCGTGTTGATGTATTGACTCAGTGTGTGTTTGTTTGCTTTGTAATCAGTTTACCTGCAACTCGTCCATCTCAAGCTGCTATTTTAAAGATGTGTTTAGGAGACTGTTTTTAATGATATGCTGACACATTCAGAATCAAAGAATCTTGTAGGAGTGTGTTGGGGTGCAGCAATTCTACTTTTTTAATTTTTTTTTTTAACAATCTTTTTTTTTAGGTTTGATTTTTGATTATTCATAGGCTGATGAATATTATCCTATACAAATCAAGTTATGAGAGCAGAGATGCGAGCGTTGTTATTTCGATTTGGACGACTGTTTATTGTCTGATTTGCTTCAAGCTGCTTCATTAAGTTTTAAAATAATTATATAAAAAACACATTAAATAGCTGTGGAACATGTGTTGTTGGTCATGTTCTCTTACAAAGACAACATAATCAATCTCTCTCCTAATATTCTGCTCCACACTCCAGTCCACTAGGTGGCAGTAATCAACTAAAACATTTTACATTTTAGACCATTTATCATCTAAGAGTTTACCTAAATCATTCTAAAGTGTGAATTGATTATAAATCGAAACCCAACCCATCAAGTTAATAAATTGTAGTGAGCAGGAAAAGATTGATCAATTAAATGCATAATAAGTTTAATCGCACACAGCTCTCACTGATTCCTGGGGGACGCATTTTTCTTTCTAATTTTGTTGTGTTTAAATCCCACCCAGCGCATTCACACATCAGTGACAGCATCCAGATTAAATACTTTAATTATGTCATTAAACATGTTTTGAAGCGCAAAGTATGTTGATCTCTAAAATAATAATGAACAATTATGATCATGATGATCACAATAATGCTTCAGAAGGTGTGTGTGTGTGTGTGTGTGTGTGTGTGTCTGGCACCAAACCATCAGGAACAGATCCTTTATGTGCTGTAAGGTGGGTGGGTCCACCATGGATCAGACTTGTGTTTCCAGCACATCCCGTAGACGCTTAATCTGATTGAGATTTGGACGGTTCAGAGGACAACACCTTGAACACTTTGTGATGTTCCTCAAAATGTCCTTGAACCATTATTGCAGCATGGCAGGGCAAATTATCCAGCTGAAAGATCCCACTGCAAACAGGAGATATTATTTCCATGAAGATGGTGTACCTGGTCAGCAACCATGTTTAAGTAGATGCTACTGTATGTGTCAACCACATGAATCGCCACAGCCAGCATTCCCCAACAGAACATTACGCAGAGCATCACACTGCCCTAAAGGTCCTTCAGAGGTCTAGTGTCCATACATACCTGTAAGGGTCAGGGCTGTTTGTCAGCCAAGGGGTACTCAATGTTAGGCAGGTGGTCATGAGGTTATGGCTGATCGGTGTAAATATATTTGTGCCAGACTGCAGTGGGATCGTTAGCTACCTTATCTCCTAAAACAGAAACTGCGATAGTTTGTTAAAGAAATCGCAGTCATATATTAATATGAAATACATATTATTTTAAAATATTTTTTACAGGAACATAACATGTGTTTGCTATGTGTAAGCTTTATTGTTTACAGTTTTAAAGGTAACATAAAGCTCCCATCTGCATGGAAGTAAGATTATGCTTGCTTCTCTAAAGTTTTTCTCTGCTGAACATCTCTACATCTCTACATCTCTACCAGGAACTTATTGTGAAACTGTCCTCTTTATTCTATAATACTTTGTCTTAATCTTATAATTTCTGCTTTGAGTTGCATCTTGTTTGTCATGTCATGACATCTACAATGTTTAAGTGAGTTCCTATACAAATTCAAGAATCATTTTGCTTTTATTAATGGTGCATTTTTTCCCCTATGCACTAACAAGGGATATCAAGCCTGACAACATCTTACTGGACATGCAAGGTCACATTCGCCTGGCAGACTTTGGCTCTTGTCTCAGACTGAAGGACGACGGAACAGTAAGTTCATCCACATTGTAACTTGTGTGCTACGTCATTGAGCTCTGTAACTGATCGCCGGAGCATGATTTCAATTTTAAATTCACATTTGATTTGTCACATACACAGTCATACACAGTCATACACAGTACGATATGCATTGAAATGCTTAAACCACCGCCTGTGGCCTTAAAGCTAAAAAGATTATAAATAGGAAATAAATATAGAATAAAATGAGAAATAAAATAAAGAAAATAGCTTTAGCTAAGGAAAAATATATCTATAGATAATAAGACAAAGTGTACGGTATAAGACAAATCTAAGATCGATAGGAAGAAAGTCTTCATGAGGCTGAGTGATGATGACTCTGAGCTGTGGTTCACTCAGGTGCAGTCCTCGATCGCAGTGGGAACTCCAGACTACATCTCTCCTGAGATCCTGCAGGCTATGGAGGATGGGAAAGGAAAATATGGGCCCGAGTGTGACTGGTGGTCTCTGGGAGTGTGTATGTACGAGATGCTCTACGGGGAGACGCCCTTCTACGCCGAGTCACTAGTGGAGACATACGGCAAAATCATGAACCATAAGGTGGGCAGGTCACGTCAGGAAACTTTTGATAAGTTATACTTGGTTCCTGTTTACTATGATTTGCTTTAAATATTCTTCTCTACTTATTATCGTAAGTTGCCTAAAGGAGCTTCTTAACCATTTCCAACAAGGTTCACTTAACCATTATGTCTTACGGCTCCCACAGGAGCGGTTCCAGTTTCCCACACAGATGTCTGATGTATCTGAGGAAGCCAAAGACCTCATGTGCAGGCTGATCTGCTCTCGGGAGCATCGGCTAGGCCAGAATGGAATCGAGGACTTCAAGAGTCACCCCTTCTTCTCAGGAATCAACTGGGACGACATCCGCACTTGCGAGGCCCCCTACATCCCTGAAGTCAGCAGCCCCACTGACACTTCCAACTTTGACGTGGAGGACGACTGCCTAAAGAATTCAGTATGTGGCTGGAGTGCATATTATTCCTTTAATGAGATAAGTTAGGTTTTAACTGTAAAATGTCATTGTCAAAAAAAAATGACCATAGAAAAGCCTAGTTAGGGTCTGCTAGCATTGTGCAAATAATATCCATGTCTCAGTCTTGTGAAAAGCCTTTTAATGCCCTGCATAAGTATTCACCCCTTAAATGCATTGCTACAGCCTGGAATTAAAATGGACTTTTCCCGTCTGATTTACATCATGTGTGTTAGCATTTGAAGATAATATTTTATTGTAATGGAAAGTAAAAATACACAAATAAACAGACTTTGATTTGTATTTTAAATAAGCCTGTACTGTAACAGTACTTTTTCATTTTAATTAGATCAAAGGAACTTTACTTTAGTAAAAAAAAAACAAATTGCTACATTTATTTCGAATCTTCTGCTACTTGATCTGCAGTACGATGCATGTGTTTATAGACGTTTGCTGCCTCTGACACCCAACAACACAACGCAGCGTTTTAGAAAATGAATTCTGGTTTGTTGTGTTTCTCCTGTTATGTTTCTGCCATCAGGAAACGATGCCACCACCGTCACACGCAGCCTTCTCTGGACTCCATCTACCATTTCTTGGTTTCACCTTCACTAGCAAATGGTGGGTTCAGTGAGTGATTTTAGTTGTTGTATGTATCCAGGACACTTCAGGGAAATTGTCCTTCATCTGTAAGAGGAATATGTCAGCGTGGCATAATTCACTGCTCTAATTCATGCAGATAATGCATTTGAGCTTCATGTTGAGTTACATGTAACCTTAGAGGAATGATGTGGCTTTTGGGTGCAAGTTTTCCTCCTAGTAGTTAAATGATAATGCTGCGGCAAACAGACGCGCAGCATCTGTGTTTATCTAAAATTGACAGTCTATTGATATTAGATATGTGTGGTTTGTGGTGCTCTGTTTGCTGGGATTAGTATCACACAGTGGTTCTGATGCAGCCCTTCTGCTAATACAACCTTTGTGTGTGTGTGTGTGTGTGTGCGGTGTGATTGTAGCTCTCTGTCAGATCGGGGCTGTTTGAAAGACTCTGAAGCCTCTTCAGTGGTGGATTCGTGTCTACAGAAGACTTTGGAGGACAGTTTGGCTTCTGAGGCCTATGAAAGAAGGATCCGGCGACTGGAGCAGGAGAAAATTGAGCTTAGCCGCAAGCTCCAGGGTGAGCAGAGATGCACATATACACTCTTTAAACAAGTATCTTTTCCCGTTTTTTAAAAGAACCAGACTGGTGTATTTTTATTTTAAAAAAAAAAGGAAGTGTTAACTATTTAAACCCCTCTGTGGGAATTGTACAGTTAAGGCCAGAGAAGTTATTTATTTATCATACGCATGTCGTTGCAGATCCACACATTTGATGTTGCCATACAGTTCCTGTGTTAATCCAAAGTCTAAGTCAAATTTAAAGCACATTTAACACAAAAGAGTTGAGGAAAACCCTGTACAATCCTATAAAAGCTGCAGACGTATAAACAGACTGCAATAAAAAATAGTCATTGTCACAAAGCAGCTTTACAAAATCAAAAGAAAATATGTAAATGTGAGAAAATGTGTATGAATCAAAATGATTAGATTGTCCCTGATGAACAAGCTGAGGGCGAAGGTGGGAAGGAAGAAATGACCTCGCTTAAACCATTTCCACATGTTTGAGTCATTAAAGGAGTTCTTGGGAGGCCATTGTTTCAGACATGAGACAGGGAGTCTGATCACGGCGCTGGCGCACTCAGAAAACCTTCTTTGTTTACATTATGGATGTGTTAGCTGGATGTTAGCTGGATATATCAAACATGGATAATATTTAACATTTCCTTTATTATTATTTTTACCCTTTGAATTGTGTAATTCTGTGCAGTGCGAACCTAAACCCAAGCACCTTTACACACACAGGTGCGTCCTCAACGTACTGATATTTATTTCCTGTCTCTTTGCCACAGAGTCCACTAAGACGGTACAGGCTCTGCAGCACACCAACTCCAATGTGCCACCTGGTGCCAAAGACGTAGAGATTAAAAGCCTGAAGAGTGAGATAGATATCTTGAAAAAGCAGATAGCAGGTGACAGATTTACACACCATACAACAGATTCGGTCCAAGTTAAACTCCTGGTCTGATTCTAAAAACTGTCATCCTCTGGTGTGTTTCAGATTCAGGGCATCTGGAGCAACAGCAGTTTAAGGAGGCCAATGTGGCACGGAAGGATCTTGCAGACTCGTCTAAGGTCATAAAGACCCTGGAAAGGCGGCTCCAAAGTGTCTCACTGGAAAAAGACAGCCTACACAAGGTGCAAATTCCTGTTTCTGTCCAAGTTCTGTGATAGTATTTGTGCTCAAAGTTCATAAGAGGTCGAACTTTTTATAATACGGTGCTGTGACACTGCATTGTACTGCTGGTACGAGCATGTTCAGACACAACATCATCATGTTTGAACTGTTCTGTGTAGGAAATGCTAGACAGCAAGGAGAAGATCAAGGTCCAGGGAAAGGAGCTAAAGGAGGCACACAGTCAAAGGAAGATGGCCATGCAGGAGTTCTCTGAGCTGAACGAGCGCCTCACCGAGCTGCACTCACACAAGCAGCGTCTGGCGCGCCAGCTTCGAGACAAGGACGAAGAGGTGGAGGGTCTTTCACAGAAGATGGAAACGTTACGGCTGGAGATACGTAAGGCTGAGAGATCTCGCAAAGAGGTACTGTAGGAAGAGATCTTCTCAACTTGAAGATTAATTAGACTGTCCTGTTTTAATTTCCATCTGTTATACATAGCTGAGGTTTTTCACTGTCAGGACTATTCATCTTTACCTATAAGTCCATGGGTTCTGTCAGGTCTTTTGTTTTTCTTCCATATCCCAAAGACACCTTGCTCCATAGATTTAACACAATCACAGTTGGATAAATGACCCTGTTGTGTGTGAATGTTGCGATGCTCCACTGTGACAGACAGGAGGTCAACTCAGGGTCTTTAACTGCGATGTAGACTGCAAACCCATGACTGCATGAATGTATGGAGAATGCTTCCCCCTTATTTTAGCCTTGTTCTTCCTTCTCCTTAACTGGTTGTAAATGAATTAGAAATGTTAGAGGCATACTATTATGCTTAAAATGGTTTTTAAATTGTTTCTTTACAAATAAATGTAGTAAAGTGGTGAGTAACGCTAAGAAGTCTTTACCAGTCGATTCCAGCTGTAGGCTGTTGCTTAAATAAGCAATAACAAGGTTTTTATCACTAAACTGATTTGCTTTGGTTTTGATCAGTTGGAGGTGCAGGTCGAGGAGCAGGCAGCTGAGGTGCAGAAGGAGAGGAAACTGCGAGAGCGCAACGAACAGTTCAGCAGACAGCTGGAGGAGGAACTGGAGGGGTTCAAGGTAGACTACGATCACCTTTGGGCCATCAGTGTTAAATAGACATTATTAAGAGCTTTAAACACACTGGTTTTTGTTCTTCAAATCTGTAATATAGGACATCTATGACATTCGAGCATTTTATGATGTTAGTAACATACGTACAGTATGTGTAGCTTAAATGACTAAAAACCAAAGGAATATTCCTCGCCCTGACTTACCTACTGTACTTCATCTAGTGGGACATCTTGTGATGTTTTAGGAAAATATTCCATGCTGGGGTAATTCGCTAAGGCCCTGAGGAGCATGGTCATTACATGACACACACATTGTTCACACTTTCACTGCATAGCATTTAAAAATGATAAAATGTTTATGGTTCATGCACCATTATGTTAATAAGCTGATGGAAAAATTGGAAGATATGTACTCTAAGTCGACTTGAGTTTACATTTTTTTAGCCAAGGTAAATTGACGGGGAAATTATCAGTGTTTTTTACTGAACTCTATTCAATTCCTGTGTGGGTTGCTGTGTGGGTTGAAGCAGGCTGGCCCGCCGCAGCCAGGAGTGAGTATGGAGCAGCAGCAGCAGGAGATGTCATGGCTGCGAGCTGAGCTTGACAAGAAGAGCGTGCAGCACGAGGAGGAGCTATGTCGCAGGGAAACGCAGCACAGCGCTGAGCTCAAGAGCCACAGGAAGGAGCTGAATGATGCTGAGGCCCAGCACCTGACTCTGCAAAAGGAGATACTTATGCTTAAAGACAAGCTGGAGAAGACACGGCGAGAAAAGTAGGATTGCGTGTAAAGTGTGGTCTAAGCAGTGGTCTAGCCTGCAGATATTGTCTGTACCCATAAAAACTTTCACCATGATGTCCGTACCATGGGATTTTTAATAATATGATGTTACCTATTTGCTGATGTAGATAAATAGATGGATGGATGGATGGATGGATGGATGGATGGATGGATGGATGGATGGATTGATGGATTGATTGAAATTCCATACATGTTCCACACTGTGGTACATACATTTGTCCAGTAGTACATGTACTATAGTATATTGTATGGTCCTACCGTGTACAGTACACATACAGTACGAGTTTACTGTGAACGCATTGGACTACGGTTCAGAAGATCTCAGGTTCAAACCCCACAAGCACCAAGTTGCCACTGTTGGACCCTTGAGCAAGGCCCTTAAATACTGTAGTGTATATTGAAATTCTTAATATTACATACAACAACGTGCCTAATACCTCCCTGTACTATATCTATCCAGTAATATGTAATATAATAAAGTAATATGGTACAGTATGTACACACAGACCACAGTAGATACCTGCTGAATTTTGGTAGCCACTGTGGGACCCAATAAGTAACATGATATTTACTGTGGGATTGTGCTACACATCATAGTTAAGTCTATCCTGGTACTCTATAAAGTCGTTGCATACAATGGAAATGTTTAAAGTACCAGTAACACAGTGGTACAATATAGTGTGTAATATACTGTAGTTTACCGTGATGACTTTAGTACATATCATAGTAAATTTCCTTATGAGTTTGTACTGTTCATGTTTCACAGAACCTTCCATAAGCGTATAGAGAGAAGTTATAAATCATGTCATAAATTAATTATAAATTATTTAGAAAAAATTAGTTCGATATACACTAAACATTCTTAACAATGAGCTCCTCATTAAGAACATGAACTCGCCCTTTAACACTAGATAGAAAACAAAAAAATTCCAATTATGATGATTATAAAACATTCACATATGGAAGAAACAGTCAGTATGTGGAAGATGCTCGTGATGTGAAGTGTGTGTTTCATTGTGTTGTGTGTTTATTAGCCACAGCGAGCGTGAAGATTTTGAGGCAGAGTGCAAACAGAAATATGAACGAGAAAAAGGAGTTCTGGTGGAGGACAACAGAAAGCTAGCAGATGATCTGGAGAAGGTGAGCCAGCTTTAATTCCATGCACCTGCATAAAAAACGATAAATCAAAAGCACTGATTTCTGCAGGTGAAAATGAAAATGTTATCGAGATTATATAGACACCACTGGTCATGTGAAGAATCAAAAGTGAAGCCAAAATGTCTCTGCGGCCCTCCAGTGGCTGGTTAGAGCAAAAAAAATAATTTAAGTCCTATTCAGGCTGCATGTTATTATTATTATTATTATTATTATTATTATTATTGTTATTATTATTATTATTATTATTATTATTATTATTATTAAAGTGTCATATCCAATATATTCAGCACAGAGGAGTGAAGACAGAAAAGCTTTAGATAGACATGATGTCCATGCTGTCCAGTGACCCCTCATTGTCCTCTTATCTGCTATTTTGTCTTCAAGCCTGTCTCATATTATTCTACATGTTTTTGAAGCTTTAATAACCCCAAATTCTTATGTAAATGCATTTGTGTGCTGGACCTCAGACTGTTTGTCTTGCCTCGAGGAAAACAGATCAGTGTGAGGTTGGAGCTCCCAAGTAAAATAAGCTGCTGGAAATTTGAAAATGTCAAATATAAATGTCTGTTTTCATTAGTGTGTAGCAGAGAACATAGCGAACATCATGTTTGTAGAATGTCTCTGTCTGGACATGCCAGGGGCAAATGCAGATGTGCTGCCAGATCGAGTGGGTAAAGAAAAATGGTGATAAGAGAAGACAGGAAATCTTGATTATTCATGACCATCTAGTGAGATAAATGAATTCTGGTGTTTGAATAAATGATCTGGAGTTACACACTCTAGTGTTAATTTAACATTCTCCAAACACTCTCTTTTTGTTTATTCCTTCTCCCCGACTTTTCCTTTCATCCCTCTGATTTTTACTGTTTGGATTTTTCTCTTATTATTTGAAACCCTCGTGTACACTCTCATTCTGTATGCTCTGCTTTTTGACCTCCCTATTTACCCCCCTAATCTCTCCACCAGCCTGATGTTCTTCTGTCATTTTTTTCCTTCTTTCCTAACCCTGAATAATTATCTCCATACTGACTCTTTCTGTCTTCTTTCAGATGAAGTCCATGTACGAAACCCTGAGTTCCAGCCACAAGCAGGTGGAGGAGGAGGTGAGAGAACTGGCGGATAAGAAGGATAGTGTTGCTCACTGGGAGGCTCAGATCACCGAAATCATCCAGTGGTGAGTGAACACACACACCCCCTCACACACTGCTCATGTGCATTCATTTCTCTCGTGATTACATCAATGACTTTAGCCTCTTCTGTAAGTTGGCGATAAGTTATCCATCGATTAGGATCAGGCGTTCCACTTGCTGAAAGTTGGGAACAACTGCAGTGGGCTCCGAGCCATTTCGGCTGGATCCGTCATTCATGGGCATATACAGTAGGCTTCTTTAAAATATTTGAACCATTCAAATGTTTTACTGCGGCTTCTCATCACCATACTGTGCTTGAAGTCTTTAGTAAATGTCGATCTGATTTATGCCTCAGCTTGACCTGAACACCGCTTGTGAGTGTTACATGGAAAATATCTGTTTAGTGTAAAGTGCAGATCCTAATTATAGGACTAGAACATGTGCAGTCAGAGGACATGAACAAGAGTGAGGCATAATAAAATATTAAATATATACTGTTGGGGGAAAACAGAAATAAAAGAGAACAAAAAAACTGTTTTTCTGTTTGACATAAAGCTACAATGGAAAATCGCTTTGATCACTTGACACGGGAATGTTACATGTCCTGTATTCCACTTACCCCAGCACCGGGACATCCAAGCTGAGAGTGAGGCATTTGCAATCTGTGTATTTCAGGCAAAAGTTGGAAGAAAAACTAATATTGTTATGCAATTATTAATGCATCCTTATATCATTGAGACAGAGAGTGTACAGTCAGTGACTTATCTGTTTGTTGATTAATCTAAAGCAAATACATGTTATTACATGTGAGCATATTTAAAGGGAAGATGTGCTTCTGTAGGTGTGTTTAGCTGTTTATTTAGTTTAGTTACTTATATCAGAGCATCCAACATTTCTGAGTATAAATATCGCAGTTTAAAGGCATTTTTATAAACACTTCTCTTCAGAGCCTTAAAGTACAACTTATGACCTTTCGGCAAACGGAGTTAAAGTCTACACAAGCAAACACAAATGCATTTCCAGAACCAGATGTCGTTTTAATTCTCTTTTCTACTGCCACTTTTATTTTGTGGGTTAATAAATGCTGACTATTTTGCATCAGATGTGTTAATTAAGGACTTGGACACTTAGGCTTACATGCTTGTATATGATTATACTTCACATATATAGAGTGAGGTTGAGTTATGCTAGTGCTGAGTCCTCTGTGCATGTGTGTTTAAGGGTAAGCGATGAGAAGGATGCTCGAGGTTATCTCCAAGCACTGGCCACTAAGATGACTGAGGAGCTGGAGGGTCTGAGGAACAGCAGCCTCGGGGCCAGAGGCACAGTGAGTCTTCTTCTTCATCCTCATCTTCCTCTTCTTCATCATCAGCTAGCTAGAAGATGCAATAAATCTCTTGGGATCTACCGTACATTCGTTCTAAATGATCATACGGTCATGATCGCAATTAGTATGTGTTTTGATATTTTTTTGTTTTAGGACATGCCGTGGAAGATGCGGCGTTTGGCCAAGCTGGACATGTCGGCTCGCCTAGAGCTGCAGTCTGCTCTGGATGCTGAGATCCGGGCCAAGCAGGCCATCCAGGATGAGCTCAACAAAGTCAAGGCCTCCAACATCTCAACTGAGGGGTAGGATGCCAGATAACACTAGATTACTTACCAGAGGAAGACAATTAGCAATTCTATTCTAGTAATATCATATTTTATTATTTCTTATTTTATAATAATAAAATCTTTTATTTCATATAATATAATATTATATATATATATATATATATATAACACAGTCATAGAGAGCACTTTTAATTCTGCAGTGTTTTGTTATCAGAACCTCACAGGAAATTTGTTAAACTTACTTAATTCGATTCTGTCAGTAAACTGCAGGAGTCTGAGAGCAAGAACCGGCTGCTGCAAGCAGAGGTCGAGAGGTTACAGAAGGAGACGGAGGACCTGCGTCGCAGGAGAGGTGAATACTTCTTCTAATGCTACTACTACTACTACTAGAAGTCATAATAATAATAATAATAATAATAATAATAATATACGCAGTATACACGGTCACCTTCAAAAGTATTGGAACAGCCATGCCAGGTCCATTATTTAGTCTATACACTGATGACATTTGGGTTTTAAAATGTGAATAACAGATTAAAATCCCCACTTTCATTTAATAATACTTACATTTAGAAAGTTAAAAAGGACCTAAAATAAAAGTCACTCTCGCTTAATATTCAGTTCATGACTTTTACTTGCAGTACTGTAACTGTAACTAGTGACTCTTTAACATCAAACTTACATACAGTCCAGTACAGTATGTCCTTTGTGACCTGCCTTTCAATTGTGTACTGCATCTTATTTCGGCCGTTGTGTGTGTTGGAGGTTTCTCCCTTCAGTCTGATCATTAGGAGGTAAATTGTAAGATCTGAGACATTTCTCTGTACATTGACAGACAGGACGTTTTGTCAAAACTTCTGAATTAATTCTCCTGGTCCATCATAAGTTTAAAATCGTTCAAAACAACTAGATGTTATGAAAGCAGACATTCTGATCTGTCGCATAAGACATCATATTAGACCCATATATTTTTTTCCTTAAATCCGAATGTCTTTGGTGACCCAAATGTCTTTTGGAGGGGATTGTATACTGTATACGCTACCAGAACTACCACTTCTCTGATTTGTATTTCTTTCCACTTTGTCAAACAATACTGAAGGCCTCCAAAATATTAATATAATATTAAAATAATATTAAATTATATAATATTAAATTATATTAAAAATATAAAATAATAATGAGATGTGTGTGCTATTTATGCTCTGTAAAGCTTTTATTATGGCTCTAATCTGTCTTAAAATAACAAATGACTGTAGTTGTTGTTGTTGTTGTTGTTGTTGTTGTTACTTAATTCCATGTTATTTCATATTTTAAAATCTCCAGTATTGTTCTAGAATGTATAAAATAAATCACTGAACAAAAAATCTTCAATTAGAAGGTGTGTCGAAAGGTAGTATATGTATTCAAATAGTCAATTTCAAATAAGGTTTAATAAAATAATAAAATCAGCTTAGGTAATATTTACTCTTGAAGGTTTCACTGTGCTGCTGCATGACTCGTCCTGAACTGGTTTTTATTATCAGGTGTTAAACATCAGGATTCCCAGAACTCCTTCCTAGCGTTCCTGAACGCTCCCTCTTCTGTGCTCGATCACTTTGAGGTGAGTTTCGTGCTCATGTCATAATGTTAGAATAGAACATTTGTACTCCTGGTTAACGTGATAGAGAGACAATACAACCAAAACCTTTCAACACCATATTTCTCTTTTTGTTTTGTTTTTTATCATTGTCTTCTAATGCTTTTTTTTAATCCTTTTTGTATCTTTTGTTTATTACAGTCTTTGTACATTTATTCTGTACATTTCTTTTGTCTTTCCTTCTGGCTTATTTTATTGTCCATCAGAACATTATTTTCCCTCTTCTTCTCGCTCCATGTAAATACAGTATGTGAAAGAAGTTGTATAGTTGTCCAATTTAGATTTTTCAAAATGCAGCCATGCACTAGGAAACAATATCGAGATGCCAGACCTGACACATACTTTTGGACATGTCACTAACCTATCTTTGACGAATGATTGTGCTAATTTTATCCTGAAACATTTTTGTTCCATTTGCACGCTCCTCCTCCTCAGGACAGGATCGATCCTAGGACAGTATGGCACGACATCCTTATGTACTGTATATGTATCTGCACTCTGCTGTCTGTGGTTGGAGGGTCCCATAAGTCTTTCTTTCTGTCTTCTGTCAGTTAAAGAAACACTAACCCATTCTGAAGAACTATGAGATGATGTATGGAGCTGAAGGCAGATAGAGTGTATTCTGCTGCTCCGTGATGAGAAGCATTTGATGGTACTGTCTCAGGATTGCGTGCTAACTCTCACCTTATTCAGATGGAAGGCTCACTAATGAAAAGAGAAAAATTATAGGGAAAACATTTTTGTCAGTTTTTGCCATGGAAAATGTCTCGTGCTGTCTCGTGCTGTCTCGTGCTGTCTCTGCTGTCTCGTGCTGTCTCTGCTGTCTCGTGCTGTCTTTAAGGCAGCAATGCAGGAAACCATATTATAACCACTAAAGATACTAAAGATAATCAGAATAAAGTCACTTTTAAATTATAATATTAAAGGATCTGACTGACCTTATACAGTACATGCTGTACAGAATGAATGAGCACGAATTCCAAAAGAGAACATTTTAAAGAGGGCTCTATGCCTGCGGATGAAGATCCAAGCTGAGGTGGCTCGGAGCCCGCTGCAGTTGTCCCTGTAAACACTCAGCAAGTGGACGACTAATCCGTGAAAATCGATGGGTAATTTGTCACCAACTTGTGGAACAGACACATCTGTCCGTGGGAATCGGAATCATTCATCAACACCACTTGCACATTACAGGAAATCAGGTGGGAGTTATTGCCCCCCCCACCCCCCCGTACAGTCCTGGCCCCGCGCCAAGCCATTTCCACATGTTTGGCCCATTAAAGGAGTTCCTGGGAGGCCGGCGTTTCAGATGTAAAGCAGCCAGTCAGATCATGGCTCTGGCGTGCTGAGAAAACTTTCTACCTTGATGGTATTTTACAGTTAAATGACAAGGCTCTTTTTTTATAACCTTAAGGGAAGAAAATTAAAGATGGTGTGATGATGAAGTGACGGTATAAAGCTGCTGTAAATTAACTTACAACAGGAGCTAACGTTCTTTGTACGTTCTACAACTTTTATAGTTGCTAATGTTGTAAATAATCAACTTCAGCATGGTGGGGACGGACGTGATGACAAACCGCATCACATGGCCCTATCACTCATTATATTTCCCATAACAGCACACACAGCTGGGTTTGAGTTCTAACATCATTACTCACATCACTGAGATCTTGACATTCTTTCTTATTTGTGCTACAGTCCAGTTTCCAGGAATTTACAAATGCTCTGTTTAATATAATATTTTCCTATTCTTCTCCTTTAGAGCAGACCCAAGAAGCATTGATCTTTAAATCACGGTTTAGACATGTTGCCATTGTTGTTGTACAAACGACTAACGTTTCTTTCATTTTGTCTTTTCAAAGCGCTCGCCATCTTGGGGTCCCGGAAGCAAAGGCCGACGTGTAAGGCTCGGTTCTGTTGCTGTGTGTGTTTTGTGGGTCATGTGATCTTCACTAACGTGTTCTGTGTAGTGGTTGTGTCTGTACTCTGTTCTATATTGCACAAAAAAACCTTCTTATTGAAATGTCTCAGAGGTTCAGTCATTATGCTTTTTCTGCCCCATGGCTGAGGCATTTCGAAATCTGGTATCATTTTATGTTTGCGCGCCGTGCATGTGGTTCCTGGTTTTGTGGTTGAGTCCTTTTCCCCTTTTGTCCTGCATGTGGGGGTGTTTTCTGTTCCTTTTGGCTTGGAGCCTTTGCATTTTCCTTTGCCGAGCTCCCAGTGCATACCCAAGGAGCCACGTGTACTACATGTGGGGGTAATTGTCGGGTTAAGTGTTGGTCATTTGTTAATAAATGGACACTGTAAGGTAGATTACTGTGGAACCACAATCCAGCACTGGGGATAGATATAGATCAGCGTCAGAAAGGGTCAGAATTATTGTCCTTTGTAAAGATGGAAAAAACACTTATACAAGAACTATGGCTTAATGCCCTTAATTAGATAAGATTTTCATTATTGATCATTGCTTAACTTGTTATGACATACAGTTAATCCTTGGATTACAAGCATAATTCTTTCCGGAAGTGTGCTTGTATATCAAAACACTCGTATATGAAAAAATTCCCCATAAGAAATAATGGAAACTCTGATGAATTGTTCCACAACCAAAAAAGATTCAGATAAAAATAATGAATACAAAATAATGTAAAAAATAAAACAAATTAACCTGCACTTTACCTTTGAGAGGAAGTGGTGTTAGACGAGGGAAGAACCAGGAGACGAGGGGCTACTGTGTAGGACAGGAACAGGTTTACTTAACAGTTTTTCTTCATGGGGGCCTTTGTTTCAGTACAGTTAATATAGAACAGTCACTACATTTGGACACAAAATTCCAAAAAATATCACAGATGGGACGTATGAAGCAATTGTATAAATACTACTAAAATACTACCACTGTATACTATTTAGACTGCATAACTAAAACAATAATATTTATAAGTAATCTTTTATTTGATTATTTTTCATTACATCAAAATTAAAAAACCTCAAGAGGACAGAAGGCTACTTATTACAATCTGACTGTTTTTTTATTGAATCAAATCCATCTATTGTTTGCTATTATAAGATTTACAATAAACCACATTTAAAAGTATAAAAACCTATTTAAGGCCTTTAAATACTCATTTCAAGCATAATATTTTATTGTAGTGTCAAATAAACACTAGAACAAGGCAATTTATCTAGTAAAACAAACATAATTGACTTGATCCTTTTAAATCAGGTTTATTAGGGCCCAAGCACTGTAGGCTGTGCAGGACCCTCTTGTTTTCCTAAGGATTTTTCCCACTCTTTTGAACCTTTGGGGGGTCGTGCTTAAAATTGGCAGGAAGGTTGGAATCTGCTGCCATTAGGATGCCTGAGAGTCGCGTGGCCCGGGCCCTCAGGGGCCCCAACACGAGGGAATTTATATGATCGCCGCCAAACCGGGCCGATGTGATCTAAATTTATTGAGGATGTAAAATTGTAGATTGTTTTTGATATCACAAACGGGTCACCCGTGACAATGCCTTAAACCTATGCTGAAAAATGATTGATAACTTTGTGTGTCATTATACTGTATTGAGTGTCATTATATTCAGTGACATCATGTTCAGTGACATCACATTGAGTAACATCATATTGTGAGGTTTTTTTTCCAGCATCTGAAGCCTATTGTACACACACACACACACACACACACACGCACACACACGCATGCATGCACACTCACACACATCACAAATGCACGCAGAGACAGACACACACACACATACACACATGCACAAACACACATATATCACACACATACACACACACAAATCACAAATGTTAGCACACAGACTCACACACCACTAAACTAACTAAGCATGGTTTGGAAGAAGAGAAGCATTAAGTTTAATGTCTTCTTTTGTGGTGTTACTGTATATGAACCTACATGAACAGACTTTAGATAGATATATAAACCTATCTGAAAATTCACTTTTTCACCTAAATGAGACACTTTTTTTAGCACCAATACCATGTTTTGGCTGATTATCCTACTGTAGGAAGATATTTTCTCTCACCACTTTTGTTACTATTAGACGTATTTAACAATATTAAACAATATATTTAAAAAAGTACACAGACGTCATCCCAGTCTCAGCTTTGATCTACAATAGTTTATGGCCCCAATTCAGTGTTCTACAAATTAACAGTTAAATATCGACTATTAATAATGTAATAATGAAATATTCTCTCTCTCTCTCTCTCTCTCTCTCTCTCTAATATATATACCTTTGTGCCATATTCTTCCTTCAGATTGACTCAGGTGACTTTACTCCCTATAACACTCCGTCACGAGATGAAGATTCAAAATCACGCCGCATCTCCCGCTCCCGCTCGCCATCCACGGCTAGTGACATGGAGCCGTTAGAGGTAACCTGGAACACACCCGTAACTTCCTAATGTAGGACATTCTGTCATATCTGACAATGAATAGTACTGAGGTACTTCGGTTTCCTCCTCTTGCAGCTGGTGGATCACTCGTTACGTCTTCACACTCCGACCAGCAGATCAAGCTACAGCAGCCAGGAGCATCCCGCTAGTAAAGTGAGCATGTGCATGAGATGTGACCGTAATGTGTCATGGTGTGTGTGTGTGTGTGTGTGCTCTACTTTAGTTTATCTTGACTTAAGAGAAAACTTTTTTATAACTGACGTCAGTCCAACTACTGCATGTTATACATGTACTGTACATAGAGTAACAGAAAACAATAGTGACTATTTACAATAGTGAATTTATTGTGAAACAAACCTACAGTAAATAGAATTAAATATAGAATTAAATATAGAAAAGTAGAATTCAATAAAATGTTCAACTATAAATTTGTGACCATATGATTATTCATTTCTTCATTTCAAGTCCAAAATGGATTTAAAAAGGCTAATCAACAGAAATCAACATGCTGAATGTGAATCAGTGCTGAGAGCGCCCCTATTGGCCAATATTGGTAGTACCATAGAGTAGAACACACTGACGTTCACGACTGCAACACCAAAGCCTCTGGCAGGGAAAAAGGCGCTTAATTAAGAACATTGAAGTTTTTATAAGCATATTTATTTTTCCAGCCCTAATATATGTACAAGAAATGTTGAAATTGGACCCATTTTTAACTTGTGTAGTGCCCTATGTAGTGACCCTACAAATGTTAGTTACTGTGGTAATGTCACTTTTGTTGGAGGTTTGTGTTAACCAATGATGAATGCAAATGTCTTTCTGCCTCTATTCTGCAGCCCAAGCCTCATCAGTTTGCTGTGAAATCCTTCAGCGTTCCCACCAAGTGTAACTACTGCACCTCACTGATGGTCGGCCTCATGCGGCAGGGCTGCATGTGCGAAGGTGAGAGAGAGAGAGAGAGAGAGAGAGAGATGCAATTTGAAATATGGAGGTTGCACATCCGGTAATCCGTGCAATGTCATGCATATTTCGTAATAAAATGTAACTTTTAGATTTCTGCATATTTATTTTATACTTTTATGGTCCATAAATGCATGTGCAGAACTCAAGAAATTGGATAAGATAAGAAGAGTACATCTTTAATGGCTGTGTACATAGCCTACATTGTTATTGTTTTTACATTATTTAGTAATATTTATTACTTCCCTTTTTGCTCCTTTTAAAAAAATTATAGGTTTTAAATTGTGTTAGATGCATGTCACGCTAAAGGGGATAAAAGCTAGGGATTTTATAACTCCACTTTAATTAAGTACAGTGGAACCCTGGATTACGAGCATAATTTGTTTTTCAAAACATTCGTAAACCAAATCTGAATTTCCCATAAGAAATAATAGAAACTCAAATTATTCATTCCACAGCCCAAAAAATCACTCTAATGACACTCGTTTGAGCGACACACTAACGAAAACACTGCTGTAAAGTAAAAAAAAAAACTTAAATATTCTGCATTTTATCTTTAAAAAGAAATGCGACAGAGCAGTGTCTCTGTGTATAGCAGAGAAAAAGAGTGTGTGTGTGTGTGTGTCTGTGTGTCTGTGAAGGCGAAAGTAGGAGGGGTCTGTGTGTGTGTGTGTGTGGCACGGTGTCCAATGACGTGTGCGCACACAGACACAGAGCAGGTTAAGCCTTGAGCAGAGAGAGAAAATGGATCTTTAACCTCTCTAATGAGACTTGCTTTTGCTTTAAACGTGCGCTGTACACACACGCGCATACAGACACAAAATAAAATATGTTTTATGAACACACACGGGATCACAGTGTTATGGTAAACAGTACACGCGCGCACGAATGTTGATTACACCAGTATAAGACGCGCAGGGGAGACGATTACCCACAATTCCACAGCACAAGAGAAAGAAAAACCGTTGGCTCAGTTGTGATACTCAGTACTTGTAAACCAAAATTTATTAAAAATCTTGTCTTGCGAAACACTCGCAAACCCATTACTCACAATCCGAGGTTTCACTGTATGCTTATAATTCCTGTTATGGCAAGCTGATCGATTTGTTAAAACAGAGAGAGAGAGAGAGAGAGAGAGAGAGAGAGATTAATAAAATATTAAAAGATCATTCTGTGAAAATTCCAAGCCATTTCCATGCATGATCCTGCATATTTCTGTTTTTGCAGTGTGTCATTTCTCTTGTCATGTGATGTGTGCGGATAAGGTTCCATCCGTTTGCCCCATCCCTCCTGACCAGATCAAAGGTCCACTGGGTATCGACCCACCTCGGGGAATCGGCACCGCCTATGAGGGCTATGTGCGGGTGAGCTCAGAAAATCTCCAAGGGTGTTAGAAATAAAATGGCACCTAAACAACCTGTACAGCGTCTGTACAGTAGGGGGTGCTAGTGACAAGACTCTCACTTAGAGGCCTCTGTTCTTTACATTTAAATCTGCAGGCCATTTCATAAAAAAAAAATTAGTATGTGATTCACATTGGTCATTAAAACATTCATATATCTTATGCTTACAAGTCACAAATATCTAAGAATTTATCCCGAGTGATTCATCATTTGAACTATGTACTGAGCCATGGTTTGGTTTCTTAGGTGCCGAAGCCCACTGGTGTGAAGAAAGGCTGGCAGAGAGCGCTGGCTGTAGTCTGTGACTTTAAGCTGTTTCTGTATGAGGTTGGCGAGGCCAAGGCCACTCAGCCCAGTGTGGTTGTGAGTCAGGTCATCGACATGAGGTAATCAACATACCATTCTTTATTTCGTTACCTTTTTTATAAAAGCTGGCTCACGTGTTCCTCTCGCTTGTTCAGGGATGAAGAGTTTTCAGTAAGCTCCGTCTTGGCCTCAGACGTCATCCATGCCAATAGGAAGGACGTCCCGTGTATATTTCGGGTATGACGTTTGAGTTTTTTTTCTGCATGTATCTCATTTGTTCTATTTTTCACCATTGCATGGATCTAAATGTTTATTGTGTCTTAATCGTGTCTTAACATTTAAAATCGCAAAGTAACTTAAACTTATTGGGCATATATTCATGGATAAAATCCAGTTTTACAAAATTGGCATGCTTTTTCTTCTCTACAGGTAACAGCGTCTCACCTGTCCTCCTTGTGCCAGAAGACGTCTATTTTGATTCTGGCTGATAGCGACCACGAGCGCACCAAGTGGGTCAGTATGCTGCTTGAGCTGCACCGCATTCTCAAGAAGAACAAGTTGAAGGATCGCTCTGTCTTTGTGCCCAAAGAAGCCTATGACAGCATGCTGCCTCTCATCAAAACTACACAGACTGCTGCTATTATAGGTACTGCACTAATGCAACACTACACTGCTCCTCTTTTTATTGGGTTTTTTATTCATGTCCTTTTTAGTAAGTAGCCTCCATGATGGTGTTGTTCTTCATGGTTTTCCATTAATTAGACCACGAGCGTGTGGCTCTCGGTAACGAGGAAGGTCTTTACGTGGTCCACATCACCAAAGATGGTAAGTTAATCTATTTTTAAAATCCTTTACCATCGAAGATTCTGCATAAAAAATATGTAACTTCTGGTTTATGATTGTGAGAATCTAATGAGCAAAACTGATGGCACAGAAATTGTCCGTGTGGGCGACAACAAGAAAGTGCACCATGTGGAGTTGATGCCCTCCGAGCAGCTGCTAGCTGTAATCTCAGGCAGGAACCGTCACGTGCGTCTCGTGCCCATGGTTGGCCTGGATGGCCGCGACTCTGATTCCTTCAAACTGCTCGAGACCAAAGGGTGTCAGCTGCTGGCTTCAGGAAAACCTCGGCATGGTGCTCACACCTGCCTGTGTGTGGCCATGAAGCGTCAGGTCATCTGCTATGAGCTGAATAAGAGCAAGGCACGGCACCAGCGCCTCAGAGAGATTCAGGTAACCACCACCATGAGGGCATCAGTGTCCCAGCGCTAGGCTTCTCAGGCCAGTGCTCCAGATTCAACCACAGGAGTTGCAGGGTACCCCGTGCCCACCTGTTGTTATGGGGAGCAGAGGTCCATTGAGGCCTTGGCATGAAACTGCAATATTCATAAAAGGTTATTAACTTTAAAGTCTCTGATCCTTGAAAATCGACAGATATTTTGTCACTAACTTGCGGAAGAGATGCGTTTGTCTATGTCAGTTATACCAGTGCTTCTCAAAGCCAGCGACCGCTTATTGTGGAACGACAAGTTCTCGCGACCCCCACCATCAAAAACAGGCAATAAACATAACAAGCTGTTTTATGACTACGTTTACTTTACATCAAAATCATTTTGGCTTACCTTTCAATAGGAAGTGGACTTGTTTTTCTGCTTGTTGAGCAATCATGTGTTGTGCCGGGCTTCATACTTTCATGAGCAAGCACTTCTGAACAGATTACACACTGAGGGAAGTCTACGTTGTCGACAGTAGAGCACGTGAATCCATACTTTATGAGTTCCTCCTGATATTTTCGACGTTTCCCTCTTTGGTCTGACGCTCTTATGCTTGGTTACATGGTTCCGATGACTCGGGCAAACTGTCCACAATTTCCTCAACATTTTTAGATTTGCGAATAACAAATTTATCCATCTCGGCAGTTGCGGTTTTCACGTGCAGTTGTGCGCTGTAGCAATAACTAGTGAGCCAGTCGCTGCACAGTGACGTCATATCTATGAGTCGCAAATTTATTTTTTTTAAACACTCAGTTTAAACACTCACACTTAATCAGTAATATCTTTACAAATCAGAAAATATTCATTTAAAGCATTTACCTGTAATACTGAAAAGTGTGTATTATAATCACAAAAAAAGACATACATTTTTAATCCCTCTCGCGACCCCATGAAATGATTCTGCGACCCCCAGTTTGGGAACCACTGAATTATCCCTACAACCATTCACCGACACCACTTGCACATTAAAGGAACTCGGCTGAGAGCTATTGACACATCCTGCGTACAGTCCTGACCCTGCTCCAAGCCATTTTCACATTTGGGCTGTTAAAGGAGTTCCTGGGAGGCCAGGGTTTCAGGCGTGAAGCAGGCTCTGTGCAGTCAGGCTCTGGCATACTGAGAAAACCTTCTGCTTTGATGGTATCCAAGCACCAGAGAAACCCTGGGATAAATGCATTAGTGTAACAGGGCATTATAAGTTTTTACTCTCAAAACTGTGTTCTGTTATTCTGTCAAAAGTCCCAGTTTGTCTTAAACTCCCCTCAAAGTAAAGGCACCTGAAAAAATGTGATTGTTCTGAGTTTCCCGTTGTTGTACACCATGTCTCTGTTTCTTAGTTTACCGAACTATAATGAGTAAGGATTTGTATCGTACCCTGGATGTTTTTGGTTAGCACTCCTATCAGTATTAGTTATAAAGCTTATTATTTATCTCACATGACATCACAACTGCATTTATTTAAAAGATCTCTTCATTGTGCCAGGTGCCGGGTGTGGTGCAATGGATGGCGTTTCTGAGTGAATATCTCATGGTGGGCTTTCAGGGCGGCTTCATGCGCTATAGCCTGCACTCTGACGCGCCTCCCGTTAGCCTCCTGCATCTGGACGATCACACGCTGGCCTTTATAACACAGCAGGGCATGGACGCATTGTGCGCCGTGGAAATCTCCAGCAAGGAGCTGCTGCTGTGCTTCAGTTGCGTGGGGGTCTGTGTGGACCTCCATGGCCGACGCTCACGCCAGATGGAGCTGATGTGGCCTGCTGTCCCTACCTCCTGCTGTGAGTAGATTAGACTTGCCTTAAGACATTTGGAGTGTCTATTTTAGGGCATCACAAGATAAGGAAATCTCAAGTAGTCATATATGTGATACTGGAATCGATGATCCTGTCTGGACTATCTGCAGAATTCTCATCATGGAAGTGGTGTATGAAGATAGTATGTAGAATGTGTATTATGTCGCTCTAGGCTACAGCGCCCCCTACCTCTTAATGTACAGCGAGAATGCGGTGGACGTGTTTGACATCAACACCTTGGAATGGATTCAGACTATTCCTCTAAAAAAGGTCAAATTTGTTTCCTCATAATGAATACTTCAAAAAGAATCATCCATTTAAAAAATTAAAAAATAAAGAAAGCGTATATAGTATGTTTATAATGTTGCTATGTACCTTATTGGGTCCGTTGTCTGTTTAATTGTATATATAACGTGCACAGATACGGCCGCTAAACCCCGATGGCTCTCTGAATCTCCTCGGCTCAGAAACAGTGAGGCTCGTCTACTTCAAAAACAAGGCAGCAGGTAACAAGCCATCCTCAGTTCACCTTAGTTGGGTTCGAGGCGTGTTCCTGAGCTCTAATCTCCGTGTGTGCATGTGTTCCTGTGTGTTTGTGTTAGAGGGGGACGAGCTGGTGGTGCCAGAGGTGTCAGATAACAGCCGCAAGCAGATGGTGCGCAGTATGAACAATAAGAGACGCTTCTCATTCCGCATACCTGAGGAGGAAAGACTACAACAAAGGAGGTAAATGAAGACACACACACACACACACACACACACACACTTACAGAAGCATTTTATTTCTCTCTGGGTGTATTGTAGAGCAGATCAGCTTTCTGTGTGCTTAAACTTTTATGAACACTTTTACATTATAACAGTTCTCATTTCAGTTTTAATATTAATCATGATTATAGTAAATTATATTCTACACTACAGTATATTATAAAGGTCTACAATCTCACCACCAAAATAATTACAAATGTCTTACATAATCCTTATATACTGTACACTGTCTGGCCCAAAAAGTTAACATTCCAGCGGGGTCACGTTATCAGACTGCATTGGGAGAAAGACATTAAAATGATGGGAATGGAGTTAAGAATCGTCCAACATATTCAAACCTGTCTGGTGGTGAAACATCAACTACATACAAGGAATTCGGTCAGAATAAAATCATGAATGAGAATGATCAAAGATCGCTTCATAAATACTGGACAAAGCAGTATGTTTAATCATGAAAGTGAGACCTCCAACACACACACACACACACACACACACACATTATGTGTTGAGAACTAACAGGATCCTGGTTGTTGCAGGCAATGTAAAAAGGTCATGTGATCTAATGAGTCCAGAGGAATGGGCGTGTCAGGGTAAGAAGGGAAAGATACAGTATGCACCCATCATGCATGGTGTCTACTGTACCAACCTCAGTAGTTAGTGTTATGATCTGGGGTTGCTGCAGGTGCTCAGGTCTAGGCTCAGCAACGTTACGTAGGAATGAAATCAAGTCAGCTGAAGATCTGAATGCACAGAGGGATATCACATTCATGAATTACTCACCATCAGTATTAACCTTTTTGTGTGCTGTACTTTACTATTGTATGTTTTTAGAGAAATGCTGAGGGACCCTGAAAAAAGAAGCAAGCTGATCTCCAATCCCACCAACTTCAACCATGTGGCTCACATGGGACCAGGAGATGGAATGCAGATTCTTAAAGATCTACCCGTGGTAAGAAGCACTGTTTTTACTATTAGAAGCCATTTGCTCTGGTGTGTGTGTGTGTGTGTGTGTGTATGTGTGTGTGTGTGTGTGTAATGAAGATGATGAATGAACGGTGACTTTTAGACTAGTAAAAATTTTGGCTAAATATTGTAGGGTAGTTCAACAATTGATCAATATGTGATCTTATTTTTAGACGATTATATAATTTCCTGTATTTGTACATTAGACACATGAATCTAATGACTTGTCTTGCTCTTACTTTCTTGTCTGTTTGTTTTGTCTCCGGTAGAACATGCGTGCTCAGGAAAGCCGGTCTGGTTTCAGTGGCTCAGTCAGTATCCCATCCTTAGCAAAGAATCGTGGTGAACCCGGACGCTCCATGAGCGCCAGCAGCGGTCTGGGTATACGTAAGTTTCTCCATCCATGCGCCAAAACCACCCCTGGGGACACAGTGCTATTCCTTTAAGCTTCCCTTATACATCAATTATGCTAATTATAATTAGTTAATTATTATGTGGTGTTAGTTGTTATTATAACTTTATTGTTTATTATTATTTTGTTTTTGTTTTACATTAATGAATACAGTGCAAACTTGCATTAGACAATGGGTTGGACAATGAAACTGAAACACAGGCCAATTTAGTGTTGGGGGTTTCATGGCTAAATTTTACCAGCCTGGTGGACAATCTTCATTGATTGCACATTCCACCAGTAAGAGCAGAGTATGAAGGTTTAATTAGCAGAGTAATAGCACAGTTAATGTCAGCATACCATCAAGAAGGACGAACCACATCCAACAGGAGTAACTGTGGACGCAAGAGGAAGCTGTCTGAAAGGGATGTCCGGGTGCTACCCCAGATTGTATCCAAAAAACTTAAAACCAAAGCTGCTCAACTTAATGCAGAATTAAATGTGCACCTAAAATCTCCTGTTTCCACTAAAACCATTTATCGTGACCTTCACAGAGTCAATGTACATGGCCGGGCTGCTATAGCCAATCCTTCGGTCACTCGTGCCAATGCCAAACATCAGTTTCAATGGTGCCAGCAGTGAAAATCTTGGGCTGTAAACAATGTAAAACATGTATTGTTCTCTTTTGAGTCCACCTTCACTGTCTTTCCCACATCCGGGAGAGTTACGGTGTGGAGAAGTCCCAAAGCAGCGTACCATCCAGACTATTGCATGCCCATAGTGAAGCATGGCCGTGGATCAGTGATGGTTTGGGCTGCAAAGTCATGGCATTCCCCAGGCCCAATACTTGTGCCAGATGGGCGTGTCACTGCCAAGGCTTAGCAAACTATTCTGGAGGACCATGTGCACCCAATAGTTTAAACATTGTTTCCTGAAGATGGTGCCGTGTATCAGCATGATAATGCACCAATACACACATCAAGACTGGGGACAGCGTCGGTTTGATGAACATGAAAGTGAAGTTGAACATCTTTAATGGTCTGCACAGTCATCAGATCTAAATACTATTGGGGTGTTTTGGAGGAGCAGGTCAGGAAACGTTTACTCCACCAGCATCACGTAGTGACCTGGCCACTTTGCAGGACTTCTATCTCTCATTCCCAAGGCGAATTGATGCTGTATTGGCTGCAGAAGGAGGCCCTACACCATATTAATAAATTATTGTGGTCTAAAACCAGGTGTTTCAGTTTTATTGTCCAATCTCTGTATATAATTGTATATAGTCAGGTAACTGATGCATGCTTTCATATCTGCATACTATAAAAGATTCATATTAATCTCAGATTATGCAATATGTAGTTATTAGATAAGTTGAGATGTTCCGCTAAAGCTTATTTTTTTCTATTTTTATTTAAACCAAACTAGATGGTTGTATTTAAAATCACTGTATATTTCTTGCATATGCTCAAGAATGTAGCACGTCACCAAATCAAATACAGAAGAGCTTTCAGAATATGTCATGCATGTCATGTTCATGTTTTAAAACAGCAGTGAACACTTGGAGCTTGTAAAATGTCATTGGTTTTAACATTTTTTATTTCGTTTGCTCTCTCCATCTCTCAGGCTCTTCATCTCAGAACGGCAGCGCCCTGAGAAGAGAGCTCTCGAGCAGTAGCTACAGCTCCAAGCGGCAAACAATGACATCGCCGTCTGAGAGCTCTCTGTCATCAGGAGGAGGCATAGATGCAGGAGATGCACCACTTTCTCAGTTTGACCGGGAGGTAAGTAACATGCCTATGAAAATTAAAGCTCATGAGTTTCATTAAAGGTGGTTAGCAAAAAAATTCCACAAGAAACAATCACTCCATCATCCTCTCAATCATTCACATCTGTCAGTAGCAGAACCTCTTTTAACACACCTATACACTTATATGTAGAATATAGCCAGGTTTATAAATATTGGATCAACGTTTTTTTTCTTTATTTGGACTCTGTACACCACTACTTCAATCTGAAATAAAACACTCAACATTTAAGTGAATCAATACTTTCAGCTTTAATTCAAGGGTTTTAACAAAAGTGTGGCATTAACCATTTAGAAATTACGAACACACACATCTTGGTGGCTCATAAATAATAGAACAAATGGTTTAAAGGCTCTTGTTACTCTATTACTAAGTATTTAGAAAAAAATGTCTTAAGGTGGTTCTTAGTGTTGCATTTGCATTTGGTAGCTGTGCAAGTGAAGAAGGCCATGATTAGGCTGAAAAAACCCCTAAAATAAACCCATCTGAGAGATAGAAAAATCATTTGTAAGTGGCCAATCCAACAGTTTAGAATATTCTTAAAAGGAAGGCATTCACTTGCGAGCTCTTGAGAAGGGACGTCTGTCATTGTTAAAGTCAACAGTCAAGGCTACAGGCTTTATGAAGTCAATACAGACGTAGGTGCAAACCACAGACAACATACAAGAACACAAAGGCCAGATTAGACTTTTAGATTCTTTGCTCTGATGAAACCAAAATTAAATTGTACCAGAATGATGAGAAGAGAAAAGTGTTTCCTTTCCAGCTCATGATCCAAAGCGCCACATCATCTGTCACACATATTGGAAGCAGTGTTATGGCATAAGTGTGTATGACTGCCAGTGGAACCAGGTAGCTGGTGTTTATTTATGATCTGATAAAAGTAGCAGAATGATTTCTATACTTTCTATATGCTATACTCAGATTCAGGGCAAAACTGATAGGACACAGCTTCATATTGCAGATGGATAATGACCCAAAACATACAGTATGGGGTATCCTTCACTGGCACATCAGTCACATGATTTCAAACCAACAGAAGATTCTGTTCATGCTTGTCATGCCGTGTGCTTACTGAAGACAAGACTGAAAGTAAAAAGTCGCACAGGCAAACAGTAGCTGAGGGCAGCTGCAGTAAAGGCCTGGCAGAGCATCTCGAGCGAGAAACTCAATATTTGGCCACATCCATGGGGTCCCACCCTTACGTAGTCACTGATTTCAAAGTATTAAAGATCATCCAAGTATTAAAGGTAATCCTTGTGTTGGTAGTTATGAGCCACCGAAAGTGTGTGCGTGTGTATGAAAATGACTATTACCTAAAGGGTTAATGCCATACTTTTGTCAAACCCGTTGAATTAAAGCTGAAACTTCACACACATCTGTTTTCATTTCAAATTGAGTGTGGGAGTGTACAGAGGTCAAATGTAAAAAGAAGATTTGTTCCAGTATATAAACCCGACTGCATGATTTTTTTTCATCCAATACCTGAAAAGATCTAAACTGTCCTTATGGATAGCTCTTAGTGTCCTCTCACAGCAGGTTGTTGTACAGTGTTTGTCCTCAGACAATCATCATTCAGTACAGTCATATAGCTTGAGTTTCACTTGAACCATAACAAGTCTGTCTTATATTCCTCATCTCTTTCAAGCACTGTCCACTGGGGTTTTAGCTCCTACTATCCCACCACACATACCCATACTATAGCATGTTGTGTCCCTGTGTCCCTGGTGTGGAAGCCACTTTCGGGCTCTCAGTGTGCCTTTCCTTCCCAGTGGCAGGCTGTCTCACCCTCGGAAAAGACGCCCGATCTGAAACGGGCGTTACGGACCCTACTTAGTAAGATGAAGGTAAAGTTGATGCGCTTGGCATTGAAAGCACTTCCTCTGCTAGAACAAAAACATTTATCCTTTTGTGTTGTTTTACACACATGCTCTAGATCCATCCCAATTCAGCATTTAGTGCTTTCGATCACGTCCCTGTGTCTGTTTAAACACGTTCAGAACTCTGCATGCATTTGAGCATTCATAGCTGCTTCACCTCCCTACACATTTTATGTGGACTTTCAAAACGCTGTGTTTGAGGATGGACACTTTTGCCAGTGCCAGAAATGACTGGTGATTAACCTGAGCAGTAAAACTACTGGTTTCTGCCAAACACCCCATCAGCTGTTGCGAAGTGCCTCATTCCCCAAAACAATCCATGCACCGTATGCATGACGCCCAGCTGTTACACAGAATACTGGCAATGAAGTGAACTCTTAATGTCACTGAGCTTTCTGACATTTTCAACATCAAAGACAAAACCAATTGAAATGTACTAGAAAATGAATGTAAGTAACACAGAATCAATACAATACAATACAATATTTAAAGTATTACAGATTGACAAAATACTCACTGCCGAATTTTACACACCAGTCTTAGGTTGGTGTTATGCCACATTTTGATGTTGAAAAAAAAAAAAAAACTTGTTGTGTGTCAAGAAAGCGCTGAGCTACTCGATGCTCTCCATATATTCATTTATTCCACTCGTGGGCTGTGATTTTAAAGGATATAAACTGATCCTTTGGGAAAATATGAATGCAGGCCTCAAATATTCATGCATGTGCAGATTGAGGTTTTAAATATGCATCTTCTACACATCTGTATCAGCTGTACTGTTTATAGTCCACCGATTATAAGGTGCGTCTCTGCTTCTCTTGGGCCGCGTGGGGTACGGTACTTAATAAGCATCAATCATTAATGCTTAACATCCTGTAAGGGGTGATTGAGATGCCTTTACGTTCTATAACAAGGAAATACATAAACTATCTATTTTAAGATTTTTTTTTCAACATTTTAAACTAAACTAATGTTGATAATGTGACTAGCGTGGAATATTTCAAATATTTCTCAGTATTTCTCACTTAACAGGATTGAGTGGATTCAAATGCACATTGTTTAAATGTAAAAGTGTGAGATGTTAAATTGACTCATGTTTTAATGCAAAACTATGAATTTTCAATTATTTTCCTGAATATATTTCAAGGTAAAATGTAATTCTAATGATCTGTGACCAGAGGTGGGTAGAGGAGACAAAAATTGTATTCAAGTAAGAGTAGCTGTACTTCTAAATAATATTACTCAAGTAGGAACAAAGCAGTCATGCAAAATATTACTTAAATAAGAGGAAAAGTATTTGGTGAAAAGATACTCAGGTACTGGGTAACTGTTTCATCATAATGTCTGATTTATTATTATTTTTGATTATGTAAACAGCCAGACAAAATGATAAAATAAAGGACAATTTCTGACATTTCTAAATAATAAAATAAATGAAATAAATAAAATAAAATAAAATAAATGAATAAAAATAAATCTCTTTAGAAAACAGTAAATTAAGGAACAAGACTAATCTCACATATCTAACGAATATCTAATGTGTAGAATACATGGTTAGGAAAGTCGAGTGTAGGTGAATGTACTGTAGTACGTGTAGCCGTTCTTCTTCACATCTCTACTTATGTAAAAGTAAAAAGTATGATGCAGTAAAACTACTCCTATAAGTTTTTTTTCCCCTAAAAAGGTGACTTAAATAATGTAACTCACTCCACCTCACATCTGTCTGTGACAGACAAACACCTGGATATTGTAGATAGATTTCTAGAAGAAGTTTTAAGTTGTTTGTCTGAAGCTTACACACACTGTGGGTCGCAGTAATGTAATGTCAGTGCAAAGCTAATATTCAATTCAGTTTTATTTATAAAGAGATGTTAACAATGGTAACAATTGTAGCTTTACGGAATAAAGTAAATATGGAAATAGGTTTGAAAAGTGTGAGGCATTAGGTATAAATGAAAGAGACCAAAGGTGGAAAAAAGATTTATCGTCTCACCAAAGTGAAAACTGAGAGCAGTATACCGGACACCAACTCTTCCTGGTTAACATTTGGCTTTATCTTGCTGGACTTGCAGGACTCAGACTCACCGCGTCACTCCACTGCCTCGAACAGCTCGACGTTCAGCAGCCCGCCCAGTCCTGCGTCACCACACAAGACCAAGTCTCTGTCCCTGGAGAGCACGGACCGTGTAGGCTGGGACACATGATGAAGGATCCAAAGAAATAAACCTCGAGCACCTCTGGATCCTCTCTCTGATTTATCCAGATTTTCATTGGGGGTTGGGGAGGACGTGTGGCTATCAACAAGTCTGTGTGTGTGTGTGTGTGTGTGTGTGTGTGTGGTCATTGGTTCCTTTCAGTCTGGCTCAAAGTGAGTTCGCACACACACTACATTGGAACTTGACTGTACTGATGTTCGTATAGAAACTGGGATTTGGGGTGCACTACTTATTTCTTAATCCAATGTTCACTGTTGAAGATCAGCTGTGGACCCCACCAACCACCGCATCTATGATGAAACTGCCATTCTGATGCGCTACTAGCTGACATAGACACTTCCAACCTGCCCTACTCTCAGACCACATCCTATACACGATGCCCACTTTCTACCCCGATGTCATGTCACTGGGGTCACGACCTGCACCCCTACTGTGGAATTTCACAAGCGCACTGTGCTGCCAGAAATAAGGCACTAATCACACAGTATAACGAATGTGATATGATTTTGGACAATAAGCATTTAATTGGGTGAGTTCTGGTTAATCGAAGCCTTCCACATACGGTACCATCACAATAATGTACATAGGCTGCGCATAATGTAAAACAATGACATTTTATAGAGAGAAATACATTTTGCCTGCATTATTTAATTTGATTTTATAATTCATAAAACATTATTTTATGTCTTGTGAATTTTTTTTTACATTGTTTATTTTCCATGCGTAGAGTTTAAGCATCTGTGTTTTTCCCTCCGATCTCCATTATAAGAGGATATAACACGTATCGTCCCGAACCAGGGGTAAATTGTTCATATGATTTATTCATTAGGACAGATTTCCACTTACACCTTAACATTCCCAGCTGCACAAAGATAAATGCAAGAAAACGTTGAAGTTGTTTTATGAGTGTTTGTGTTTTTTGATCATGTTTCCTGCTTATATTGTGGCAGGTTTCATTTGATTATAGAGGTTAGCTGCACAACTTTTCCAGTTGTTTCATTAGAACTGCCTCCTTGTCAAAAATCCAATTATATTATACCATCGTTACCTTCTATTTAATTTCCCTGGGATTAATAAAGTTCTTTGAATCTTGAATCGTAAAATCACTGAAGTGGTCTAAAGAACATGGTCAAGTTGCCCGCTGGCTTTGGGAGCTGTGGGATCTGATGAGATCATGTGCAACCATTTCTGACTCCTGTTTCAGTGCAATTCGAACGTGAGCACAGTTTACTGTGTTACTAGATAATTGGCGCCCGTCTCTAGTGCGGATCTCAGTCCCCGCTCAGCTCACAACTTTGAATTTGCTGCATTGTTCCAGCTGTAGCTCATATCCGCATGTAAAGAAAGGCAGAAGGCAGCTATTGCACAATTACAATGGCCTTTCTGCAATAGTCCACATTAGCTCTCTTCGCTTTTTTTTTTTACTTGTTTTGTAATAATTTGTACAGTTTTGCATGCTATGTGTATTTATTTTCTGGTTCTGTTACGGATTTGAGTTCTGTTTTGTCGATTTTTTGAATGTTTAGGGGACTTTTCCTGATGAGAGCTCCATGCTCTATACAACTGGTTTCGCAAGATCAATATCTATAGACTGAAATAGTGCATTTCTATAAAAGGAAGATGATATGACACGGGGGATTTTAGTTATTTGACCAAGAAATAACATTGGACCTGAACAAACGGGTCGAATTTCACTGACATCTACTTCAACTTAGAGACTCTACATGAGAAGACTTAGCCAAGACAAGAGTTTACTCATCAATTTATTCAAAATGATTCCACATCAATGGTTCTACATTTGCAGCAAGCGATTATGTTTTGGGTCTGTTTGATTATGCTGTAATACTGCTCTTTACATGTCAAATGTTTAGCACTATTATCAATAAAACATTCAGCCATCACCCTCTTCTGTAGGACTTGGTTGTGTGAGAAATCGTGTAAAAGAGGAGGAAGACGTCGTGAACATGCCAATGTCTAATTAAAGAAAGTCTACAGGAAGTGCAGTAGAGGAACAGTGGAAGAACATGACCCTGTTTTTCTCTATAAAAGATTTTTAGAAAACACACAAATGTACACAAAAGTCTAAGCTTGAAAATAAAGCAGCTAGTGCTTCGACACAGTATTAAAAAGATCATATAGGAAAAGCCCTTGGTGTTTACCCTGCTGAGTTCTGTCCTAAACTTTCTGCACTTTGTATCGGAGCTTCTGTTCTGTTTGATGGAGTCTCACATCCATGTGCAGCAAAAACCTCTTCATCATGTCCTTCAGTTATTAGTACATTTCAAGGAACGGCTCCCACTTCCTCTTTAACAGAGTGGATGCCGTTAACAGGGCGGGATTCGGTCTGAGCGCTGCTGAGGTCGCGGGTGCTGGTGTGCCGTGACTGGCTGTCTAAGTGCTGTGATCCGCCGTGTCGTGATTGGCTTTCCGATCGGACCATGCTGCTGCTTTGCTGAAGCTGTTCGTGGAGGCAGGCTGCAGTGACATGTGGGAAACGAGGCTCCTCTGAAGAACGGAGACTATAGGCTGCGTACCTGCGTGAGGAAAGGGACACAGAGCAGAGCGGGTAAGCTGTTCCTGCAGTGCTGAGCTTCAATACATCCTGAAATCACGAATGATCATAAATGCTAAGGAATTTACTTCCAGCTATAATATGCAGTAGAAAACCTGATTCAGCTAAACGAGGCGTCTGATTGGGATGTCTTTGACTTTGGTGATTTTGGAATGGAGAAGTGAATAATTTAATTCTGCAACTGAACAAATTCGGCACTTAGAAAAACAGATCCCTAACATGGAAAAGTGGAATGAGTGTATGTACACGTCCCACAGACAGATGCGTGTATTCTGCAAGTTGGGGACAATTTATCCATCGACTTTTAAGGATCAGGCGTTCCACTCGCTGGAACGACTACCGTTGGCCTCAGCTGGGATCGTCATTCACTCATGTGTGGCCTTCTTTAAACTGTTTGCGCGATTCAAATGTTTTACTGCGTCTGATCATCCAACTGTGTTTAAAGTCTGTAAAAATCGATTTTACACCTTCATTCATTAGAAACTACAAAACTAGGCTTTCCAGAGATAAACCAAATACTGTTAAACATTAATGTATACTGAAAAACACAGTCACGCTTGTGTAACCAGCTCATGCTCCCTCACCTGTCATCATGTGATTGGCAGCGGCTGCTGTGGAAACCGCTGGCTTTGCTGTGCATGCTGCTTGGACGGCTGCTATCGCTGTGGGCCTCATCGAGCATGGCCAGATGGGTAGAGGAGGCATGGGTGGAGGTGCCTTGGGTGGAGGTGCCACGGGACTGGCGTACCACCGGAACCCCGGGCTCACGCAGCAGCAGCTGCGTAAAGTCAGGCTCCTGAAGCACCTGTCTACTGTCATGCACCACACTGCTTGTGTGGCAAGGAGATGGACAAGAGACAGAGAAAGAACATCGAGGGAAAGTGAGGGAATGAAAAAGGAGGGGAAGACAAAAATGAAGCGAGTACACTAAAACCTTGGACTGTAAGTAGCTTGGTCTACGAGTGTTTCACAAGATGAGCAAAAATGTTGAATAAATTTGAACTTGATAAATGAGCAATGTCCTGCACTACAAGCAGGTTGTAAAAGGTTCAAAAGGCTGTAGCAGTGCAGGTGATGAATCTGGTTAACAACAATGCAATGCCACATTTCCACAAAATCCTCAAAAGGAAGCAAAAGCAAGTGTCATTTGAGAGATTACCTGTCACACAAAAAGTCACAAAAAAAGAAAAAGATTTTAGCAGAGGGCAGTGATTCTGTTCTGCTCTCCCTCACACCACCCACGACTCTTTTCAAAGGTAAATGCAAGTTAATTTGTTTTATTTTTACTTTATATTTTGTATTAAAACACTTTTATATGAATATTATTTGGCTTTGATATGTTTGCATTCCATGGTTTAACTGTAGTTCTAATTAATCTACACAATGAGCCAGAGTGGCCGGAGAAATGTATTTCAGCCACATCTAATACATCTCACACCTTATGGATTTCATCAGCTGAAGAGACACAAGACACAGACAGACAGACTATACACTGCTCTTATAGCGACAGCTCTTGTCTTCAGGAGACTCACTCTTTTCGGTGATGGCCATGAAAGAAGCTGGCCCACTCGAAGCAAGTCTTCTTACTGCCCACCCAAAAGACAGAGGGGATGCCCACCACCAGCATCATCAAGTACTTCATGAGGAAGAGGGCAACATTTGGTCTGCTCATCTGCTCCATCTGGACAGACAACAAGCCAATACTCAGATTTTGTACAATATTTTTTTAATTATAATGTTTTTATAAAACTGCACACACACACACACATATACATAGGGTGTAGTGTAGTGCTGTTTTGTAGATGATCCACTGTACACACATACAGCTGCTCGTGTGATCATCTACTGCACCAAATTTATATTATCCTTTAAAATCTACACTATACCCTCTTTAATCTTTTATTGTAATTAATTTGAAACCTTTGAACTTATTTCCAGCAAGGAATATTCTGAAGGAAATATGAGGAAAATCATAATGTGTGTAAATGTATTTAATTTAGAGCTAATGCAAGTAAGTGTTTGCTTGAGGCACAGTGATGCATTATGGGAGGTTTATTACCAGACTTCACTTCTTTCTAACCAAATATACCACATGACTTAAATATGTATTTTATTATTATTTTTTTTTTTTACAATTTGAATTATATTTACCTTATTTTTTCATATACACTTTGTGTAACATACCTTGAATGGGCAGGGGATGTGGTAGTTCCTGCACTGCTCCTGCACCCAGGTTATCTCCCACACTGGTCTATAGCTATGCTCATACATGAAGCAGCCAATCACTGTCAGCAGCGGCACCAGGTACAGCACAGAGAACACACCTATGCGGATCATGAACTTTACCAGCTTGTCTTGGTTCTCCTTGTCCAGTGGGATCTCCATGCGGACACGATTCAGTGCTACGATGCCGGCCAGTAGAAGCACGACTCCAGCAGTCACTGCCAGAGCTAGTGGAGCCAGGAGAAACCAGCGCAAAGCGGTGAGATCGTAAAGACCCACGAAGCAAACACCACTCACGCCATCACCTTCCACCCTGTTCAGTGCCATGAGCGTGACGGTCAGCGTGCCAGGCAGTCCCCAGGCTACTGCATGAAAGAGCAGCGCTTTCTTTTCAATCGCTTCACTGCCCCACTTTGGTACAGCAGCTAGGAACCATGTGACAGTCAGCACAACCCACCACACACTGCCCGCCATAGTAAAGAAGTACAACGTCATAAAGAGCAGTGTACATGCCTTGTTATGTGAGCCCTGTGTGACAGTAGCAGCACGGAAATGTCCTGGGGAAGCCTTATTGCAGGCCACACGCTCCTCCAATAGGAAGCCCAGGAAGAAGACCAACGATACCATCATGTAGCAAACGGAGTAGAACACGATGGGCCGCTCTGGGTACCGAAAACGACCCATGTCAATGAGAAAGGTTAGAAAAGTGAAAAGCGTGGCCGACAAACAAATGGTGGACACCACAGCGATGAAGTAGCGAGCAAAGACAAGCTCGTCCCTACTGAAGTACATATTTGGGCATGGGGGCGAGCAGTCAGGAACACCTAAGAATCTGTAGCCCAGCTCGGGGTCGACCTTCAGCTCACGCGGGCACCAGAAGCCGTAGTCACGTTGTACTGATCCAGGAGATTCCTCAGTGGAGTCGGTATTTGAAAGGAGGTCCTCAGCCCGTGGGTACGGCTCGTCACATTCAGGAAACCTGAGAAATGATTAGGAATATATGATGCTTCATTATTTTGTCATCTCTCTAACAAAGTATTAAAGAAAAGGGAAGAAAATTGATTAAACAACTGACTAGTCGAATATTAATTTGTCAATACATACATAAATACATACATGTACAGTATATATACATGGCCGTCTAATTCATAATTTACCGGTTACAGGCCATCTCTTCAGGCCAGCTTAATCCAAAGATGTCCATGAGCTTGTAGCATTCTCTCTTGGCCCGCTGGCACAGATGGCGACACGGCAGGGTTACACGGCCATACTCCGTACACACAGGTGCGTAGAGCGCACAAAGGAATGGACGCATGTCAGCCGAGCACTCTAGGTTCACCATGGGGTGGAAGGGCTAGCAGGGAAGATGGATTTATTAAGGCATCAGTAGCTTTAATGGCACAACACAATCATAAGCATTTAAGGTTAAATAGTCTATGGGTTGTCTGTCTGCACTTTACTCATACTAGATTCCCAGTGTGTATGTTCGTGTGTTCTAACAGTCTGTATTGTTCTTGCCAGGGTTTATTTGTTATAGGTTCCAGTAATCCATTATGCAAATCACGGCTATGGACAGAAACTTATGATCAGAGGATATATACTGTAAAGTAAGTCCCCTAACATATGAACATTCGAGTTGCAAATTTTTAAAAATGTGAACATGAGGTTTGTACATGTTCAATCAAGCAGGTTTTATCACAAGCCTGGCATACATTGTCATTTGCATGCAGCGTGCATCCCTAGGTGAATCCACATGAATCGTTCAACCATCAGCATGATTCTAACAAGATCATGGAACATCTTAGTTTTATACTGTGTATAATTGTGCCAATTGTGTTAGCATCTCAGGCTATTTTGTTGGACTTGAGAACAAATAGGCAGACATGGTGACATAATGTAGGTCAAAACCAATACTTGTATTTTTTTTATTGAACTAATCGCCCAGCCCCACCCCACTTAAAATAAAGCTTCTTACTTAAGAGCTCAGGATGGTCAGAAAGTGACATCAAATCAACATGACTGCTCACTCAGTTGTGAACAATGCTCACGTCTAACCTTTAAATAAGTTGTTCTTTATAAACAAGCATTTACTTTAGGTTACAGTTAGCTGGCCAGCCGGTTGCTAAAAAAGATGAACATGAAGTGAAACACTGAAGGCATGAAGGTAGCAAATGACGCTATTCTGATAAAAGCATCATCAAAAGCAAAGTGTCACAGTAGAGTAAGGGCACTAAGTGGGGTACACTAACCCACGTACACCATACTCATGTACGCCCTAGTGGACTCTGGAGCCGACCAGAACTTAATCTTCTCAGCCACCGCCTCCCAGCTGGAGATTCCCTTCGTACCAGTCAGCCAATCATTCAACGTTCAGGTGCTTGATGGCAGCAAACTTGCACCGATCACTCATTGCACTGCCCCTGTTACACTATGCCTCTCTGGCAACCACACCGAACCCGTCACTTTCCTCATCCAATTGTTCTGTAGCTTCCGTGATTAAAGCTTCGTAACCCCTACACCAACCCGTACCCTGTTTCTGACACAACAATGCTTCTGGTGGCCCACCATTGAGGATGATGTTGGGAAATTTGTGGCATTCTGTAATGTGTGCTCCAGAAGTAAGACCACAAATCAAACCCATCCCCATTCCCTACTGCCCCTGGTTTTACATGTCCATTGACTTCATTACCGGATTACCACCCTCCGACACCACCACTAGTATTTTAACTGTGGTTGACGAGTTCTCAAAGTCCGCACACCTTATTCCATTACCCAAACTCACTTAACTCCTAATTACCCATGTCTTCCAACTTCATGGACATTCTATGAATATTCTCTCAGACAGAAGCCCCCAGTTGTCAGCACAATTCTGGAACGCCTTCTGTGATCTTATCGGTGCCACATCTAGCCTCTTGTCTGGGTTCCACCCTCAAAGCAACGGCCTAACAGAGCGGATTTATCAGGAACTTGAAAAGTCACTGAGGTGCATGGCATTTCGACATGATTCTTCTTGAAGCCATTTTCTCCCCTGGAGTGAGTATGCCCGTAGCTTGCTCCCCACTTCCTCTACTGAAATGTCCCCCTTCCAGTGTTGTCTTGCTACCAACCACCACTGTTCCCCACCCAGGAGGAAGAAGCCAAGGTCCCCTGAGCTCAAGCCTTTGTCTGCCGATGCAGAATGACATGGCAACATGCTCATAACTAATTCCAACACTAGGTTCAGTACCCTCCAACGTATGGCTAACCGCCATTGTTTAGTCGCCTCCAAGTACCAAGACCACTTCCAAGAAACTCTCCATTTACCATCACCTGCATCATCACCTATTGCTCTGTCAAACTTGTCCTGCCATTGTCCACGCACTGAGATCCACGTCTTCCAGATCTATAGGTTGGTTGCACCCCCCCTTTGAGAGGACAGTCATTTTAACATTGTGCTGATTACATAGTGCTTGGACCCTAATAATCTTTCAAAGATCAAGAGGGCCATAGCACATTTCTGACGTCAGCACTATTAAAACTGCATTATCAGAGCGATGGCTATGATGTCATAGTCATGTTGTCATACTGTTGATGTCATAGTGATTGAGCCCTAATAAAATATTGCTCTATATAAAACCAGCCATAGGAAAATAAAAGGAAAAAAAGTACATTATGTGCATTATGTGTCATAAGTAATTCCAGAACAGTTGAAAATTAGGACAGTTCTTAAAAAACAATGCAAACTTGTTGCCTAATTTTAATTCCAGAATTATTTTTTACAAGGAAACAGACATGTTAAAAAGTTTAAAACAGGTTTCTCAGGCAGCTGGAGTATCCAAATGGACTCATAGCAAAATAGCACGTTTTATTTTACTTTTAAAAAAAAAGGGATTACATAAACTTAACACATTTTTTTATTTTTCTGCATTGCAATTTGATCTGATTAAAAAAATATCTGAAATTTCTCATAGAATTTATAATGCTTAAAATTTTTGCCACTATAATTCATTGTGGTTGTATTTTTCAAAACCATTATTTTTCAGCCTCACAAATTTATTTATTACATTTTTAAGTAATTTCTGCTTTCTGTGCAGTCTACTTCGCAGGAAACTACAGTGGAACCTTGTATTGCGAGCATAATTCTTGTAAAACAAATTTAATTTTCCCATAAGAAATAATGGAAACTTAAATTATTCATTTCACAGCACAAAAAAACTAAATACATAAAAATAATTAATACAAAATATTAAATAAAAAATAAAACAAATTACAGTTTTTCTCGATTGCTTAAACACATTTGCCCACTCTGACATCACATTTTCAAAACAGTTAACACACAGGATAAAACTTAAGGTCAATGGTCAAAATGACTCATTTTGTTAGCAAAATGCTCTAACACTCACAAAACATTAAAAACATGCAACATCAGCAAATATTTCCATCAAACACCAAAACTTGTAGTCAAATTAATTTATTCTTTGAATCAATCATTACACGATGGATAACAAAATTCAGCCATCAATATGCAATATAATACTTTACAAACTCAAATGGATACTGAAAAAAAAAACTACCAAAGAAAACTTATGGGTGGAAATACCTTTAAAAAAAAGAAAAAAGAAGAAAATATATATATAAATTATTTTTCACATTTAGTCCATTCGTTCTTGCCGATTATGCCACAGGTTCTCATCAACATCGCATTGAATGTTTTCCCTTGCAATTCACCGAGGGAAATACCTTCTTGCATGGCGTATCCATCCCTGGCAGTCCTCTGCACCTATTGCCAGGCAACCAGCATTCATTGCCTCCAGGAGGGGCATCTGCTCATATGGCCGGTGATCATACACCTTCCACCTCCAAGCAGAGAAGAACTCCTCGATTGGGTTCAGAAAAGGCGAGTATGCAGGCAGGAATTGCATCATAATACGAGGCTGTGCTGCAAACCATTCGTTCACAAGGCGAGAGTGGTGGAAAGCCACATTGTCCCAAATTATGACATACAAAGTCATGCCAGGCCTCAACAGCCCTCTCTCTTCGGGTGGAATCAGTATTTCTTTCAATGCATCAAGAAATGTGATGAGGTGTTCTGTATTGTATGGGCCAATAGTTGGTATCTGGCAAAGGACCCCATCATTGGAAATGGCAGCACACATGGTGATATTGGCACCCCTCTGACCTGGCACTGTGACAGTGGCCCTCTGCCCGATGATGTTCCTCCCGCGTCTCCTCACTTTACAGAGGTTGAAGCCGGCTTCATCCACAAAAATGAATTTGTGATGTGTCCCTTCTGCTTCAAACTCCATTGTTCTCTAAGAAAAAAAGCAAATTTTAAATTTACAGGTTGCAGTAAAGCTGAACTACACAGTGGTATGCATTACAGTAACACTGTGAATTACCTGTTCTCATTCCGAAAAAGCCTTACAATAGATGCCACAGTGCTCCAACCCAGAATGGGCTGGACCCTTTGTCCAGCCTCTCTAAAGGACAAGCCATGATTGATGACATGGTCAATAATTGTTGCCCGAATTTCATTTGGAACTTGAGCTCGATTTTGTCCTCTTGCTGCTGCAGCTCCTCCACCACGCATACGAACTCCTCTTCCTCGGGCCCCTCTGCCATGGCCTCTTACTCTCCTTTCGTGCCTATGGCCTCTTTGATCCATGCTTGCAAATAGCAATACAGAGGTGGCATCTTTTGTAGAGGGATGAGGATTGATTGCTGATTGAAGAGTTGTGCAAACAAGTTTCACACAGATGCATTGGATATTTATAATTATGCAAGTACTTTCTATCAGCTGTTAATAGTTGTTTTCCTTTTGTTCAACACAGTGAATCCAATGGAGTTTGGGATCTTTCAATGAGATCTGTGGTAACTGTTTTGACAAAGGGTGTAAAAAATGTGTGTAACAAATGAAAAAGTGTTAAGGCATTTGAAAGAGAAGACTTCTCCTGTGCTAAGAATGTGATGATGAAGATCAAGCGAATCCCAGTTTCACTTAGCGTGTCTTAGCAAATGAGAAAAACTGTAACCTGCATTAAAAAAAAACAAAAAAAAAACATTGGCTCAGTTGTGATCACGTGACGCTCGACATCAAATCAAGAAGTGTATGCGTGATACATGATATTCAGTACTCGTAAACCAAGACTTGTTCGTTTTTCAAGTCAAAATTTATTAAAAATCTTTGCTCGTCTTGCGGAGCACTAGCAAACTGCGTTACTCGCAATCTGAGGTTTCACTGTACTTTCTAATCAGAACGCAGTACTTCTAACTAGCTTGTGGGTTGCCATTTGAGCGGCAGAAAAAAAATTCGCTAAAATATGCTAAAATCCTCCCTCCGCTGTATTCATTTAAAATCAAGAGCGATGGTTTTTCTTTTTCCCTCCACTTGGTAATGCAAATACTCTACAGTCATGTTCAGTAACAAGATGGGATTCATTTACTCAACTTCTGTGCCAAATTTCTGTACATGATTTCAACTAAGCAGGCATGGATTGAGCAAGTGACACCACAGTACTGCACATGTCTTTTTACTCTGTTCCCAGCCGGGTTAAGACATTTATGAAGAATAAATATCTTGGTAATTAATATAGATTTTTGTAGTGCAAATGCGGTGCATAAAATAACATATCATTCTTAGTATCACGGCCATTATTTAAAAAAAAAACACAACGTCACTTTTGTCTTCCATTGTACTATATGATCTTATCTTACTGAACGCAGGAAAAACATCACAATGGCCAGATCAAATTGCAATGCAAAAAATTTCAAGCATTTTTATTGCAACAATTTTTTGTTTCTGATTTATTTTAAAATGGTGGTTTTGGCTGTTTAACATAAGCATTTTGCTTTTAATTATTTTATTCTAAGCTAAGTATTCATACAAATTGGATAGGTATGTGTATTGGCTGTTTGAGTATTAGTATTAAAAAGAACCTTTAATGTATTCTCTCTGTATCATGACTCTAGACTTTGTTTTTAAAGGTTACAATAAAATATTAGAAATATTCACGAAAATGTCAGGAAAAGACTTTGTGACTCTTTTAATCCCACTCAGTGTACGCAGTTCAAATTTCATATAGCCTTAAAAAATATAATATTGCTTTTGTTGTGTTTATATAAATCAAACTCAGTATTCTCTCTGTCATCACGTCTGCTCAGATCTGTGCATATCCACCCCTGTGTCATGGCAACCAGCGATCCAGACAAGGGCCCGCATTTGGTAAGAGGTCTTTATGGAGTGGGGTCAAAGGGCGTGGTGGTGAAGGGGAACCACCTCCTAAAGGGAGAAAAGAGCCCTGTTCTTTTGTTGCAAGACAATTGGGACTCGTTTCCAAAGCAACCGAGCTTCTTTACGTGGGGGAGGGATGACGAGAAAGAGAGAAAGGAGGGAGAGAAGAGGAACATACAGTGGAAAAAGAACAAAAGACAGTGGTATGGAAGGGGGAATGATGGGTAAGCCGCTGGCTCAGGGGTAAATGCTACTGAATAGTCAAGGTGTAAAATATGAATAAATGTTTATTAATGATGTTGCTATCGTCAGAAGATGATAAGACAGGTATGGCATGACGAGTAAACAAAACAAGAACACAGTCGATACACAGAAGTGTATCTCCCTTTTGTGTACAGAATACCCTTAAGGTAACAATGCAGTGCAATAATAAGGTGGTGGTAACAGTGGTCAGGTTTTAATGTCTCTTTGCAGGTTAAAAAAAAAAAGCAAAAACTGAACTGGGCCATTAAATCAGCACTGAGTCCATGACAACATTAATCCTGCTCCTGTTCATCCCCGACAGCCCTTAGGCAACGATTATTTCACAAATGAGGTTACTCAGAGTTTATGCTACAGCCGTGCACCATTTTCCCCAAAGCAAAAATTCTGATCTCATCTCTCTCTCTCTTTTGTAAAAGAAAATGTAAAAATTATTGTAATTACAATAAAGACTAAAGTAAGAACATACATTAAGAGATGTTTTAATAGTCTTAATAAGATTTTTTTTTATTAACTCAGTCAACTGCTAAAATTAGGTACATACAGTGTCTTTAGAAAGTATTCACCCCCTAGTGTTTATCTATTTCTTGCTGCAATGCAACATCAAATTGATGTATTTTAGAATTTTCTTTTGGAGGCACGGTGCCTTAGTGGTTAGCACTGTCACCTTGCACCTTCAGGGTCCAGGGTCGATTGATGTACATGTGTATGTGTGTGTGCCCCGCGATGGATTGGCACCCTGACCAGGGTCTACCCTGCCTCAAGTCTCCTGGAAAGGGCTCCAGGCCCCCCAAGACCCTGTACACTGAATTACTGTAAGTGGAACAGACACTGAGACAAGATGATGAGAATTTATTTTTTCATTCTTAATTTTTAAGCAACTATTAAAATATCCTTAAAATTATATACAAATTGAAACAAATCTGCAAACTGAAAATAAATGATGTCAATTACGATTAGAATATATATTTTTTAAATATAAATTCACTTGTGTCCAGTTGTAAGCTTCCTCAGTAAATATTTTAGACTTTAGAAGAATGTTGGGAAAAGTTTAACCAGCAAAGCTTTTAAACTTCTCAGGAATATTATAAAATCCATTATAACGAAGCGACACAAGCCACATGTTTTATAATCAGACTAAACTTGAGCCAACAGGTTGAAATATTTGTCAGAAACCAATAACAGCCCAATACCCATGTAACACAGCTTTAATGAGGATGGATTCATGTTCTGGGGGTTTCAGCTGGATGAACTGGAATGATCATTGCCATCAAAGAAAACATGGATGAAACCAAATCTAAGCAACTGTTAAGGAGAACCTGGTCTACTGTCTACTGTTTACCATCACCACAAACCAGAATTCAGTTTGATTTGTTTGAAAATTTAGACGCCAAAATTTAAAGTCAGACACAAATCTGAGATAACTCACATCTGTAACTGCTGCAAAAGGTCATTTCACACGCAGGGGTGTGATACTTTTCAACTAAATAGCTTTTAAATTTGTTTTATTTTCAATGAATTCACAGCCATTTAGATTTTAAAGGAATTGAAATACTTTATATTCATTTCCTTTCTGTAACAAGCATGAGAAACATTTCATTTCTCAACAGCAAGAGTAAAACCTGATTGTATTTTAATTTATATCACATTTAATAATGTATTTAAAAAGCAGACAGATTGTAATGAAAGGTAAATAAGAGACAACATGTGTCTGTACCTCCATGGCGAGCGCTGCAGTCTGCTGATCGTAGTGGTTAAGCAGGTTGGGCATGAACGTGGTGTTGTAGGGGAGCCCCTGGCACATCCGCAGCATGATGGGCTCACATGTGAACGTGCTGTGGCTGCCTGCTGACCGCATGTTGATAGCTGTGCATGTTGTTAGCATGGAAAGCACAACCCAAACAAGATCCATTGTCCTAAACCCAGCCAAACACATAGCAGGAAAAAAATGATGTCACTCCAGGCTGCGTTTCGACGGAGGCTCGGTGTGTGACTGCGTATTACACCAGATAGGGTTGTATCACTGACTGGGGAGAACCGAAATATCCCAGAGCTGGTGTCAGTCCATCTTTGACTGGACTTGCATTGTCTTTTTTTTTTTCTTTTACTGCGTCACCATATCTGCAAAAAAAAGAGTCAACTATAATTTCAAGCAAAGCCTAAGACAAATTATTCACTTAATAGACAAAATGCTTTAGATTTACAAGTTTACAGACTAAATACCAGAACAGTATTACACTCTAAAGATACAATTAAATAATGGAAAGACAGATGGATAGTGATTGTAGTGGAGGATGCTTTTGGCCCAAGGTGCTGCTTTATCTCACAGACATTCCTCAGAACAGAAAACAGACTGACAATGAAGGGAAAAAAAAGGCCTGTTAAAAATATCCTTTAATATTTTTGGTAAACATATTGTACATAAACAGTAAGAAGAAAACAAGTATGTAGACACCTTTTTTAATAGATTTATAACATTGAGTGCATATATCTGTGAAATAAAAAAACTAACTGGTAGGCCACAATGTGTTTAAATCCTATTTATTATACTACATAATTGTTATGTTTTTTTAGGGTTAGGGTTAGAACAAATTAGAGCTGTTCGATATTCTTGGATTATGGTAAGAAAAAAAATATATATTAGAAGTCTTTGCCATAATTATTTTTTGGAATTCATTCATTATGAATTTTGAAGAGAAAGTATTTGTGTGTGTATGATCCCAGGAACAGCACACCCACAGTGAAGCACGGTGACGTGAGTATCACGATATGGAGCATCTAGGGTATTACATGTCATTGAAAAAAATCAAGAATGGATATTAGAGGAAATCAAAGATTAAAGGAAATCAAAGATTGATAAAAAAAAACTGAATCTGTGAATGCCTTCACTGTACAAGAACATTTATTTTATAATAAACTGATTTCATGCTGTGAGAATTCCCCCAAAGAAATTACTAACATTTACAAAACAAAGAAAACCATAAACAGCTTATCACTTTAATGTATGGTCTTTAATGTATGGTTTATTTGTAGTTAGTTATTGGATTTTTAGTAGCACTGATCAATATGATAGTTTTAATTATTATCGTATGGCCAAAAGTAACTGGACATTTGACCATCACACCCATAAGCAGTTGAAAGCACACAGTTCTATAGAATGCCTCTGTATGCTTTAGCATTATAATTTCCTTTCTCGGGAACTCGCTCCAAGAACACATGGTGTGAAAAAACTAGAGCGTCCTCAATCACAAAGCCCTGACTAAACACAACTGCACTACAGAATTTGGGATGAACTGGAACTAGAGCCTCCTCAACATCCCATCATCAGTGTCTTATCTCAGTAGTGCTCCCAGAAGAGTGGAGATTATCATAAGAGCAAAGGCAGAATAAAACTGAAATGGGACGTTTAACACATGTAAGCACATGTACTGTAAGTGTAATGGCCAATTTTGGAGTCTTAAATATCACTTTTATCATTCACAATTAATATTTACGAGGGTGAGTCGAATAAAGGTGGTGCGGGAGCTTATATTAACACTGTCGCCTCGAACCTCCAGGGTCCGGGTTCGATTCCCGCCTCTGTGTGCATGGAGTTTGCATGTTCTCCCCATGCCTGGTGGGTTTCCTCCGGGTACTCCAGTCTCCTCACACATTCCAAAGACACATGCAGGTTAGGCTAAACGGCGTTCCCAAATCGTCTATAGTGTGTACATGCGCATGTGAGTGTCTGTATGTTTGTGCCTTGTGATGGATTGGCACCTACTCCAGGGTGTACCCCGCCTTGTTCCCTAAGTCTCCTGGGATAGGCCCCAGACACCCCCCCCCCCCCCCATATTTTATATATATATGTGTGTTATTGCAAATAAGGTCTCACAAAAGTGTATTATTATTTTCCTACACTCCCTATTACGCGCAGTGCAGTACATGCGTTCTAGCGCTTAACAATTCTTTTACAAAGAAACATTAACTGAATTGTCGCATTTTAAACGGTTTATTATTTGACTCTCTCTCTCTCTCTCTCTCTCTCTCTCTCTCATGCATTAGAGTAAAATGCAATGTGTATATCATTCTGCGTCATTTTCCTCCTTGTGAGAAAAAGCAGCTTTTAACAAACACATGAAGAGGATAAACAAGATGCATGAGAGATCATCCGAGAGATAACACTTAACGCTTCGAAGCAGGAGGGCACGAGCCATCTTTATCTCCCCGGTCCCGTTTTAACCGGATTGTGTGCTATCGTTATAAATAAGAAATGAGAGATACGGTATTCTACCTGTACAGGCGTCTCCGCGGCCGGTGTCTCCTCCGGTTCTGTTTTAACGCATGCAGGCCACGGTATTCTCTGCTCGGCGTGACTCACGCGCACAGCCTGTACGTGTGGAGGAGTGCGCGTGGCGGTGGCGCGCATTCATCGCAACGACATCAAAGCACCGGCGTCACTCAGTGCGAGCGCTTATTTAAATAAAAACACCTGATAAACACCACGGTGTGTGATTAAAGCTGTAATGTACCACGAGCTACCAGTATAAATACACCAGCGCTGGGGGGAACAGTGGCGGCGGTGTGGTGGTGTAATGGTGGTGGTGTAATGTCGGGTTGTCCGGGGAGGTGTGAAGGTTAAAGGAGGCGGCGCAAAAACAACCTCTATGGAAACCAGTAAACTAAGGAAGGTTCACTGGTGAGGAGAGATCCCGAGTGTTCATCACTGCTTCGTTTAACGCTTCTGTGGGATCCTGTAGACGGTATGTCATCTCCTGGTTCCTCTGCAGAGCTTGGGCTTTAATTTAATGCATTTCACTTCAGATTAGTGCTGGATTAGTCAGGTGTACTATTACATCACAGGCTGGAGAACAACTGGGCAGATGTGGGAAAACAAGGGGCCTCTATCTGTCTGTCTATCCGTCCATTCATCTATCTATCTATCTATCTATCTATCTATCTAATCTGCCTATCTCTCCTTTTCTCTTTTTTTATTATATATATATATATATGCCGGCCTATTTGTTCACATAGCCCTTAAAAAGGTATTTTAACTTTTTTTTAAAAAGGGTTTTTTTTATTTTATTTTTTAATATAAACATATATAGGGTTTAGGACTACACTATGCAGAAAAACGTTCTTTTTTAAGCGCAATTTGTGATTAACTGAATTTTATTTACTTTCAACCAACTATACAAACATTTGCTGCTTGGATTTTAAGGTTATTAAACTGTTATTTATTGATCATAAATGTTTTGCATGGTAGTTCATGTATCTCACAGGTGGTGTGCTCTAAACTATTCACACACTGGCAAGGTAGCACAGCATCCATTATGGAGTTCAGTTTTTATTTTTTTAATATATTACAGTTTTTCTCAGTTGCTTTGGTGCATTTCTCACAACAGAATTGATCTCTGCACCACTACTAAGGTCTTCTCAAAACAATTAATGCAAACTGCAAAACATGGTGGATAACTTGCAAAAGTGAGTCACTTCATCAAAAAGAAAAGTCAGTTGTTCAAAAGCAAGTCAGTTGCTCAAAATAAGTAGTCAATGCTTCAAAAGCAAGTCCCTTAATCAAAACAGATAATATATTCATCAAAAGCAAGTACTTATATCAATCAAAGTGTCAGGGCTGTCACAATTACAAGTCATTACACCAGCACCTTTGGTCACAAAATCAAATGGTTTGGACATGTTCTCATTGTAACGGATTTCTTTGTAGGTGCTTCCCAATGACATGTCAAGTCTGGACAGCATGCATGGCATGTTGAAAACCATAAATTGTAAAGGAAAATCAAGACACTTCATATGCACTCTTGATAATATTTAATTGAAACTGTTCACAGCATTGTGCAACTGGGGAAATACAGTAAATCAAACATTTTACAGCAAACATAAACTCACTTAGACAGTAAATCTTACTGCAGTAGTTATGAAACAAAAAAAAAAAACTGAAAAACACTGCTGCATATCAATCATTGATATCTAGACGCTCCCGTCTGTCTGCTCACATATTTGCATCAACATCACAGCGAATGTCAGCTCTATCAATGCATCGGGGAAAGTATCTTCTGGAGTGTCGAATCCACCCTCTGCAGGACTCTGCTGTGATGTCATCACAAGCTGCATCCATAGCTGCTAGCAGGGTCATTTGGGTATGTGGATGCCTGTTATATACCTTCCACCTCCAGGAAGAGAAAAACTCCTCAATTGGATTTAGGACTGGAGTGTAAGGAGGAAGATACTCCATAAGCATCCTGTTGTGTGCTGCAAACCACTGCGTGACTACAGCAGAGTGATGGAAGCTAACATTATCCCAAACCACTACATACATTGTCCGATTGTCACCAGGATCATCCCTTTCATTTTGTGAGATTAGGTCCCTATAAAGAGCGTCCAGAAAAGCCAACAGGTGTTGTGTATTGTATGCACCAATACGAGGAATATGGGTGTGAACGCCATTTTCTGAGATTGCTGCACACATTGTAATATTTCCTCCTCGTTGGCCTGGGACATCAATGGTGGCTCTTTCTCCAATGTGATTTCGTCCACGCCGTCTGCCTTTTGCGAGATTGAATCCCGCTTCGTCAAGATATACAAACGTGTGCAGGGGTTCCCTGGCCTCCATTTCCAGGATACGCTATACAAAGGATGAGAATAAAAAAAGTCAAATCAAGGGAAGGGGGGGACCATGGTCTGGATGGAATGAGCATTGGGTTTAGCAGCCCATGAGGACCTGAACGTGAGCTGACTCACGTGTTGATTCGCGAGAGGGTGAAGACCCAGAAGTACTATACGCACTGAGCTGTATTTGGATCTGCTCAATGCGCGCCGACATATCCCACGTATCTTCGAAAATAAGGAGGTTAGAGCATATTTTCCAGTCACTCCTGTCCGCCCTGTTGATATTTGTTAAATCCTTTCCAAGTCCGCGGGCTCTTTGTGAGGTGCGGGCATTCTGTTACGTTGTGGCAGAATAGCGTCTTATGCGCCTGACTTCCTTTCTTTCTTTTTACAGAGGCCTGATGCAGGGCTTCGGAGGGAAAGTTGTGTGTGTGCGCTGTGGGAGTGATTGTGCACACTTTTTCCGTTCGGAGATAACGTGGGATTATTAATTAAACACAAAACGGTCTTTTCAGTTTTCCTATAGCAACACTCCACACCCTGGTGTGACCCTGGGGGGCCATATATAGATATGCATCCAGGTGTCATGCATCCCCGATTGCCATCATGGCGGCGTTGCCTAGCAACTGCACGTGAGGGTGGCCGCGGGCCTGCCTGACTGGAAACCCGGGGAGCCTTTGTCTGTGGGTTTGCCTGCCGCAATACCCGCAACACATGAAGCACCATGGCGGGGCAGTGGTGGCTCAGTCGGGTAAGGCTGTGGGTTACTGATCGGAAGGTCGGGGGTTCGAGCCCCAGCATCGCCAAGTTGCCACTGTTGAGCCCTTAAGCAAGTCCCTTAACCCTATATGCTCCAGGGGCGCTGTAAGCTGGCTGACCCTGCGCTCTGACCCCGGTTTCCTAATTGGGATATACGAAGAAGACATTTCACTGTGCTGTAAAGTACATGAGACAAATAATTGAATTATTTTTATTTATTATTACAGGAACTGCTTTATTCTTTTCTAATCTGTAAAGAATAAAGTCTATTGGCCTTAACACCCCTCGTCTGCAAAGTGATTTTTGCATCTTTGTTTAATCGTCCCTGAACTAGCTCATATATCCTGTGTTTGGCTAAATTAGCATTTTCAGGGTACAAGTGGTTCTTCAGTTTTTAGTATTAAATCGTTGCACTTGAAAGCATTCAAACACACTTTCAATTTGATTGATATTTCCTGGAGTACATAATTAAAAAATATATAATTTGTGACAATTTATAAAAACTAAGTTATCTGTTTTTGCAACCGAATCCTTAATTTGTAGATTTGTCATTATCTAAAACTGACACAGCTGAGCCAAGTGCTGGTTACACGTCCTCACTTCAGTTACCCATTGTTTTGCAGGAGTGTTTTACATGTGATGCTGGAATGCCTCTTAGAGAGACAATTGGAAGTAAGATGGAGACCAAGCGGAGCTCATGGACACCACTCAACCACCACCTGTCCAACAGCCATGTATGTTCATCTGACAATTCTTCATTCATTTCACCAGAACCGTTATTACTAGTTCTACCTTTTTGCAGACAAGATGCATCTAAATGTTTATGATGTGCTATTGTCTTAATCTTTTTGTTTAGGTATTTGAAGAGAGGAGAAATCTTGTTGGCAAGTGGGTGAGGAGAAATAATTAGTATTCTGGCCTTTTTCATTTACTTTATACTATACACATAAATAACACTGCTTATTGACCGCAGCACTGCACTGATCTGTTTCTCAGTTTGATATGTGGTCTGATAGCCAGAGAAAGCAGGTGCTACAAGACTTCTTTTGCCGTTGCTCCATGGCCCAGATGAAGTATATTAGACAGACGCTGTGCATGCAGGTGCCTGATGAAGCTCTTGACTTTACCAGTGTTCTGCCCAGGGTCATATCTCTGTATATCTTCTCATTCCTTGACCCAAGAAGCCTCTGTAGGTGTGCACAGGTAAGTAACTTCAACCACAAAGTTACGATTTTATCATTTATTTTTCCAATACAATGCCAGTTTTACTGTATATTGATAACCAGTTTTTGCATAAATTATACACAGTTTCTGCTGTTACTAACAAATGCATGTACACTTACGTGATAAGAGGCATTCCACAACAGGTAATATAGTGCATAACAGCACTGGAACATTTAACTATAAACTGTACTGTATGACTCACGTCTCAGGAGTCTTTGGAGTTCTAACAAACATTAATTACTCTAAACTGTCGGTCACCTCCATGAAACCCACACTCTAAACCAGATAAATGCTAAATGTTAAGAAAGAGATAAAGAGAAGGCGCGATGGTGTAGTGGTTGGCATTGTGGCCTTGAACCTCCAGGGTTGAGGGTTTGATTGGTGTGGCAGTCACTTGTTCTGTTGAGTTTCTTCCAGGTACTCCGGTTTCCTCCCATAGTCCAGAAACATGCAGATTAGGCTTATTAGTGTTTCCAGGTGTGCCCTGCTAGCACCCCATAGTAAAATGCTAATGTCATTTTGGATTATTAGATTTATTTATTATTTTATTTTAGGATTATTCTATGATATTATTCCATGATACAGAGTTCAGAAGTAAAAATGTCAATGTTTAATAACGACTGGTGGTTTAAAAAAAAAAAAGCATTTAAAACGATGTTTTAGTTTAGAAAGATTTAAAGATACAATGGAAACTAAGATCTACCATAGTAGAGTAGTAGAGTACTCACGAGTACCTTGGCAAGATGAACAAAAATTTAATTCTTATTGTTTAAATTAATTTTAACTCGAAAAAACTAACTAAGTCTTGAAATACGAGCAGTGTTGTAGCTAATTGTCTCCGATGCTCGGTCTCTGTGCACGCGCGTGCGTCACTCGTGTAGTCAACTTCTGTGCGCACATATACTGTTTACTATAACACTGTGACCACATGTGTTTTTTTATTTTGGGTTTGTATGTGTGTGATTGTGTGCGCGCGCTTGTATGAATGAGAGTCTCTGTCGGTAAACTGGCAAGTGTGTCTGTGTATGAAAAGCGTCCTACGTAGTAGCCCCCTTCCTCCTCCTCTCCTCTCTATGGCTCTGTCGGCAAGCTGGTGTGTGTGCGCATGCTTGTGTGGGCGAGAGTCTCTATTTGGTAAACTTCTGTCTGTGTATCTGTATCTGTGTGTGTGTGTGTGTGTGTGTGTGTGTGTGTGTGTGTGTGTGTCTGTGAAAGTTGTCCTACACAGTACCCCCCTTCCTTCTCCTTTCCTCTCTTCCTTTCAAAAGTGAACTACAGGTTAATTTGTTTTATTTTGTATTTATTATTTTTATATGAATATTTTTGAGATGTGAAACAAATCTTTAAAGTCTCTATTATTTCTTATGGGGAAATTCTCTTTGATATACAAGTTCTTATATCAAAGCACACTTCCAGAATTATGCTCGCAATCCAAGGTTTAACTGTATATGGGAAACATGCTGAGACACAGCGTAAAGAGCTACAGAGATACAGAGATTTTCGGTCATTTTCAAATAATTGTCTTGAGTGATTTATAACTGAATTGCATTATTATTTTATATTATATATTTTTTACAGCCTTAAGTTGAATGTGGACACACATGCCTGAAGGCGATGATACTGCATTATATTTCAGTTGTGCGTGTAACCTCAAACTGCCATGCTCTTTAACATACTGTTATTCACATATAGCCAATTGAAACCAGCTTTATCGCAGCCTATGGCACTGTTTTTTATCTGGTGGACAACATGAAAACTGCACAAATGTACTGCCGTCTCTCAGTTGTTGTTTTTTTCGTTTTTTAGATTAAAGTATATTGTCATTAACTTAAATGGCCGCTAGGAAAGTAATGCTTGATCTGTTTTTTATGAACCTTCCCTAAGGTCAGCTGGCACTGGAAGAGCCTGGCGGAGCTGGATCAACTCTGGATGCCAAAATGCCTGAGACTGGGTTGGTGTATAACTTTCACTCCAACACCGTTTGAGCAAGGTGTGTGGAAGAGGCACTATGTAGAGACAGTGCAGGAGCTTCATGTAAGCCGACCCAAGGTGATTTTCTAAAGTTTAAAATGAATGCTTGATGATCTGTGGGATTTGAATCTCCACATCCAAAGACTACCATGTCCAATCCTTGCTGTTTGTTCCCCCTTAGTCCCTCGTGAAGGAGGAATTCCAGGTCCCTGAGGTGAAGGTGATCAGCAGTGCGTCTGAGGAGCCGAATCTGGAGAATAGAGAATCGAAACCCAGTGTGCTGAGTCAACATGGGCGGAGTTTACAAGCGAAAGGTCCTCCTCCGTGGAGAGACTCAGACAGACACCCCACTGACACAATACGCTTTAACTACTTAGACAACCTCGATCCGATTGAGCATACAAGACAAGTGTAAGACGACAACTTTGACTCACTTGCATATACACACCCAAATCTAATACACACTGTCCTGAAATGGTAAACAGTTCATGCTCCTCAGGTCTCCCCTCAAGATTACCCTCAGCATTGTACTAATGTGATAGAAAAATGTCCTGACTCTATAGTATACAGTTTTTTGCAAGCCTGCTTATTTCTGCAGACAAGCAAGAGGCAGAAAGACGAATCCCAACACAGCACGAGAAAGCACACCCAAGAAAGCCCTGTCTGCTTCATCATACAAAGTCTGCAAGGCCAAGTCAATGGTAAGTTCATGAAGTTTGTTTCATGCAATTAATTTTGGTGCAGAGATAAATATTCATAAGGACAGTTTGAGAGCAAAATGAGATATTTGCAGTTATAGAAAAACAAGTTTATTCAAATGCATTAGGAAGTATTATAAACTGATGGAGAATATTTTGTGTGAGTGCTTTAAATTACAAGAGGGTTAAAAAGGAAAATACCAAAATGCTAAAAGAGTTCAAACTGTTTAGGTTATAACTTCACCTGCCACAGTTTCGTCATAATGAGTAAATTAGCCTGCAGTTGTGTTTGTGGTTAAGTATTTAGTATTGTATCAGTAACGTTATTGAAAAATTTAGCAAACTCAAAATGCTTTGATTTGTGATTCTGTAAAGTGACAAACAGACAGTAGTGGCAGCAAATTAGATCACCGAGAACATTATGCAGTGTTGATTATTGTTGCACACAGAGCCTTTGTAATTCAAAATTATTAAAGATCATGAAATTTATTATTATATCACAGGTATGTAGTGTTTAACAGTCTGTTTGTGCATCAGTCGCCTGGGTGTCCGTCAGCCCATTGAATTATAACATTACAGTAATAGCAGACTAAACAAGAAGTATTTTCACTTTACTGATCACATTAAATGATTGACTCATCTTGATTTCTCTGTTTTTGCTTGAAGACCAAATGGCTACATGTCATGCTCAGAACATGGACATTTAAAGCTTCTAAAATAAGATAACATAGTGGTTTTTAAATTAATCATTTTGCTATTTATAATACCTTGTCTTTTAGAGAATAATAGTTCACCTAAATAACATTTATTGTTTATCGTTCCATTTATCTGCTGTCAAACTTAGTAATGTATTCCTTACCTTTGATTCAGAAACATTTAACCCTTAACTCAAAAGGTTATGAAATAAAATGTTTATGCTCTTTAAAGTATTTTAACATAGAGAGATTTCATTCAATAATTGTACTTCGCCACAGTTCTGTGTACGGTAGGTGTGTAAGACACTGTATTATCAAAACACCATAAACTCTTATCCGAGATTGGTTTTACAGAATGTTTACAACAGTAAGGTGAAGTTTAACAGGTGAAACCCTAAAAATTAATGACAGACAGTATCGTGTGTCACTTTTTCAGATATTTTCACCGCTGGAGCTCAGTGCAGACAGCAGGAAAAGGCAGAGCAGGCCACAGTGGGCAACGCAGGACCTTGTACCGTTCTCCAGTCAAGACTCGGAAAAGAAGATGTGTTCAATCCAGTGGAATTCTGGGATACGTCCAGGTCCAGTAAGGACTCCTGTTCCCAGACTGAGCAAGAAGAGTCTCCAAGCTTCACTCAGATCCCACATGAGCACTCCAATTGAGGAATATAGATAACCACTTTATAGTATGTTTTATATATATATAAAAGTGGTCAAGTGAAATGTACATAATGTAATACAGTACACTGTAATAAGTAAAACTAGACAGAGTAGCTGAGCTGATTTATTTCTAACCCAGATTATAGATTTGGTGAAAGCAATCAATATACACCTATTCAGTATGGTAACCTGCCGTCACTGATATGATACAACATCTTGTGCTGTTCTCTCATCGTGTGACTGATGTACACACTACGGCTTATAAAACAATTGTTTGTCTTATTACATTGCAGCAGTGCTACTGGCTAAAGGACAGACAGACTTGGAACAAACCAGCCTGCAATAAAGCTGGCACTGTCTTTCATCTGGTGGACAACATGAGAACTGCACAAATGTGTATTTTATATATATATATATATATAATTTTTTTTTTTTTGCAAACCCATTTTTTAAAATATAATTCTTAATGCTGAAAATAGGTCATGCAAAATACGTCTCTAAAGTCTTTTAAACAATTTTTGAGTTTTTATTTCGTTTTTTAGAATAAAGTATATTGTCGTTAACTTTAATGGCCACTAGGTGTCACTACTCACCTACTCCATAACCTTAAACTGTTATTGTAATCTAATTTAGACTGAATTGCACATTAAGAGGACTGGCGTAAACTAGTGAGGTAGTCTTTGTATTGTTATATTTTCCAAAGTCAATTAACATTGACAAAAAAGTTTGACACATTTTTCATTTTTTGTGGATTTTAATAATGCTGCTAAATATCATTGTAGCATTGTTAAATAATTACATTAATAGTTAAATTTTCTTTATAAAATTGTTACATATCCTAATAAAATTCTTCATTAGATTTAATTTGAAGGACTCTTTATTAGATTTTAGTTTTTTTTTATTAAAAAATATTTATTAGATTTAATTTTAAGATTTTTTTATTTTTTAGACTTTATTATAAGATTTTATTTTAGATTTTATTGTGTTTATTACATCTTCTGATTGGATGTGATTAGATTTCCTAATAAATGTTTATTCAATTTTATATACTTTATATACTTTATTATAGCACTTTAACAACTAGAATACCCCAAAGTGCTTTACATAAATAATAAACTAACATAGTAATCTAATAAAATAACATAAAAAAATAAAATTTTATTGTTTATTGGATTATATTATGTTATATCATATCATATTAGGTACTTTATAAAAACAAACCCTGGCGGTGCTGCCACCATCTCTGACACCATCAGATTGTGGCCTTGTTCACTTCTCTGGCTCAATCCCAATAAATAAATACAAGCGGTCTCGCGCTCCCTCATGTTGACGTAACGTGGGAAATACCAAAGTGGAGTAAAGCGGGGGTGGAGCGTCTCTTTAATAAAGCACTGCGCTAAACTGGGGCAAAGGTTAATTTACTAGCGCGGAGTTTGTTTAAACTTTTGGTAAACTTTAGTAAATGATAAAAATCTTATAGAACACATTAGAGCGCGAGAACATGAATAAAATCCCGTCACACCCCTCGGCGTGGAGTTTACCGCGGCGGAGGATAAGGGAAGGGTTCAGGGCCGCTCTGCCTATCAGTGTGTGTGTAAGCGTGAAAGTCTGTGCTCGGGAGTGAGAGTGAGTGTGTGTGTGTGTGAGAGAGAGAGGCAGCGGCGGGGGGGCGTAATTTAGTCCGACCAACAAATACCCGTAAGTGTGTTTTTATTCCAGGTTTTCACATCTTTAGTATCTTTGTTTCAGAGCTGCTCGAGCTCACTCTGGGCCTGAGAGCGCGCGCGCGGGCGGGTGGGCGCGTGGGCGCGCGCGTGCGTGCGGCAGGTTTCTCTCTTTTCCATGTTTAATCATTTCCTCCAGTTGGAGTGTGTTGACCGCGGAAGTCACACTCTCTCCGTGTGTGTGTGTGTGTGTGTGTGTGTGTGTGTGTGAGAGAGAAGATTGGATCTCGGGATCTACTCATACACTCTGATCAGTAAAGTTTATTAAACTTGGAAATCTCTTTGATCTGGACACCGTTACTGATCAGTGTGTGTGTGTTTATGTGTGTGTGTGTGTGAGTGTGTATGTGTGTGTGTGTGTGTGTGAAGCGACATCGCAGCGTCCTAACACACAGTGCTGCGAGTTCTCTTTATATTGGAATAGTTTCCTGTATTATGCTAATGAATCCTGCTGGACTTTTATTCCTTGTGGCACTAGGTTTGTTTGTTTGTTTGTTTGTTTGTTGTTGTTGTTGTTGTCGCGTGCTGATGGACCGAGGCAGCCGGCATGAAGCCCCCCCCCACAGCACTGATGGACAGATCGCTCTGTGGCCTTCTCACGGCTGTAGTTTTCTGCATAGACACTCTAACTCACTCACAACACACACACACACACACACACACACACACACACACAGAGTGTGTTTCAGAAACACACTTGGTTTTGGTTCGATACTTGGTCATGATCATGATTTGATTTTCATGACCATCTGATATCTGGCAGAGGGTGAACTGTCTCTGTCTGTCTGTCTCTCTCTGTCTGTCTGTCTGTCTCTCTCTGTCTCTCTGTCTCTGTCTGTCTGTCTCTGTGTGTCTCTCTCTGTCTGTCTGTCTCTCTCTGTCTCTCTGTCTCTGTCTGTCTGTCTCTCTCTCTGTGTCTGTCTGTCTCTCTCTCTCTGTCTCTGTCCCTCAGCCTCTAAAATTCTGTACAAAGCTGTTGATAATTAGTTCCTCTGCTATGACAAGTGTCATGTATGTAGAAACGTCACCTTTTAAAAGCAGTTTGATCAGACTGATGTTATCTGATCAAAGTGTCGGAGTGCTTCCACAGAAAGTAAGAGTTTCAGCGCTGTCTTTATATGGTGAGTATAAAACAAGTTAATGGCCATTTAAACATTCGGGATTTCATGACCAAAGGCTTAAACATGATTGACATTTACAGGAGACTTCAAGCGCAGTATGGTGATATGACTCTTCGTCGTAGTAAATCATTTGAATGGTGTAAAGGTGTTTAAGGAGGCTGTTGGCAAACTTGCGGAAGCGTCATGTGTGTCTGTGTAAACCGTACACACAAACATTCACCACATTATAGGAACTCGGCCTGGAGTTTTTGCAACCCATACAGTCCTGACCTCACTCTAAGCCATTGCCGCATATTTGGGCCATTGAAGGAGTTCCTGGGAGGCTAGTGTTTTAGATGTGAAGCAGGCAGACTGATCATAGCTCTGTCATACTGAGAAAACTTTCTACGTGGAATCTAAGCGCCAGTGAAACATTGTGATAAGTGCATGAGTGAGGCAGGAGATTATGAAGAGAAAAAAAGGGAGTTTTTACTCTCATAGGAGATTAAAGAGTGCACATTATGCAAAATGTACTTTTTAGACATGTTTGACATTCAAAGTCTTCAGTGTGTATATGAACAAAAATTGTGTGTGTGTATGGCCATTGCAGATTCATTACTGTGACTCTTCTCTGTCTGTGAATCTGCTAAAAAAAAAAAAAAAAATCAAGGTGTTTGTTTGTCAAACGAAGATGGCTGTTGTTTTTCACATGAAATGTTTACTGTTGCAATTATTTTTTTACTAGATCTATTATTATTTTAAATAAAAGTGTTCTGCAAATCGTCTTTCAGGTGCCTATTTCATTGTTTCAGGACTTTTGGTCGCATGGTCCTGAGGAGAGGAAATCCCATACATATGTTATGGTCAGGTGTCCAGATACTTTTGTTTTTATTGGTGTATGTAATGTTTGCGTTGTATTTGTAGAATCGTTTGTCTGCTGCAGGTGTGTGTGTCGCCTAGGTTCAGTCTTGCACTACAGTGCTAGAGTTGTGGAGTGAACGATCTGAAATCTAATGAATAACTGAAGCAGTAAGCTGATGTGCAGCTGATTTTACGGTAAAGTAAGTGTGTAGTTTAAAAGATGTGTAAAGCGAGAATTGGGTCTGTGTGTATCGCTCCAGTCTAAGCAGTGTGTCTTTGTAAACTTATGCTTCTTCTAGGTTAATCTTGCTGTAAAGGTTTCACATCGTTTGTGTTTTAAATAGCAGATGCTTTATGTGCTTGTAAAGAAAGTAGCTGTTGTGTGAGCCGGTGGGAATGCTGCCTGAGGATGAGCAACAGGCTGCGTGTGTGTATGCATGTGTGTATGAAACCTGCAGAAAGTTGGCAGTGTGTGAACTCATTTGTTAATCCACTCCGCTGTTGACTGCAGTGGATCTGTAACAATGAAAACAGGATGCTCAGGGTTACCCGTGGTTATACAGCGGTTATTCTTCTCCTGCTGCTGCAGGCTTAAAGCTCAAACCTGATGATCAATAAAGTGTGTGTGAGGGACAGACGTCCGCACTTTGATGAAGCAAGTGTGTTTACACTTGTATTTAAATGCAAGTAAGATAACGAGCTGAATAAAGTCTGTGTATGGGTATGTGTTTTAATAAAGTTGGAGAGTGAGATGGAAATCTTTTACAAAAATACTAGTTTGTCCCAGTAGTGGGTGGGGCTTATTTTATCACTGCTCAGGATTACCGCCACACTTTGTGTACCTAGCTGTGCAGAAACCTGTGTACTTCACTGTTCATATTGTGTGCATAAATAAAACGTATTGTGTATTACCTTGTACGCGAGCACCCTTTGATTTACTGCTGCAACAAAATCTTGTGGATCTGAAGTCTAACCCGGAAGGATCAGAAAGACTTCTGTCAAGATTAAAGCCTTAATATTATTTAGCAGGCTAGCTACCCGTGGTGTTTGTGCAGAGGGTTTTCCTCCATGGTTGAATCTTCAGGACTGAGGCTGCGTGATTTTTCAAAAGAAAAAAAAACTGCATCTTTTACATAATTTTGTCTTATAAACTATAAGAGAAAGAAGCAAAAAAAAGCCACCAAAGTGCCCTGAAGTTGTTGCACTGAACGAGTTTGAATAGCATGTTAATTAATAAAGCAATGAGCTAGGCTGCTAACTGTGATGCAGCCTGTGAGGAGTTCCTTCCTTTGACCGATCCAAAGCAGAGGCGTATGTTAAACTGCAAGTTGTGCTATTGTGTTTTCTAATGATGATGAAAAACGTGCTGTAGATATGATGTGATTGACGTACTCAAAGCTCAGAAGAGCATCCTGAGTTACTTGAGGAGGGTTTTCTCATTAGGTTAAAGTGGCGGTTGAGTTGCGGTGAGATTCCTCCGAGTGTTCTGGTTTTCTCCCAGGCCCAAATTGAGTGTACCCTGTGGAATGGAATGTACCCTGTCCCCTCCCCAAGTCCACTCTGATGCGACTCTGCACAGGATAAGCGCTATAGAGAATGAGTGACAATAAACAGATCACGAGTTTACATACCCCGTCACGATTACGTTTGATTCAGTTCACTACGCTGGCTTCATGATTTAATTCATAATTTGGATGAAAGAAATACAAACTGGAAAGACTTTTTATATTTCCAAATTGGAATCAATGCAAACCAATGTGTATTTTGTTCATTTGAGACTGAGTAAATTAATATTACCCCTAACAGACGTTTATTATGTAAATTGTAACTGTATATTCTGTAAGCTTAATGTATTTAAAAAAATAAGTCTCTAATCTGTGGTTCTGATGAGTCACTTTAACTGTAACAAAGCTTCAAAGTGTGTTAAAGTAAGCATTTTCTGTAATCCGGGCTGGTGCGGTTTGAAAGCACCTGATGTGGCGGTATTTATAAAAAAAAAAAATAATAAAAAAAAAAGGGTTATGGATTTGGGAAATGGCTGGAAGTGATGGAAGACTAAAGTACAGTATGGTGTGATAAGAAACTAATCAGTGGTGCCGTATCACAATCTCATGGCGTTGTGGTTTATTTTCCAATACTCCTATTGTTTCGTTCCTGCTTTATAACAGCTGAAAACACCCAGCACTCCTGACTACTGAAAACTCCAAGGCTCAGGCAGTGCGGTCGGCTGTAGCAGCGGACCCGCTTGGAGGTAAATGTGCCCCGGGGTAAATTTCTCTTTAGCCGCTTACACCGCAGATCAGGACGAAGTCAGTCGCTGTTGGATGTTTTACAGCATTCATGTCGAGAATCGCTTTTAGTGATGGCAGAAGTGCAGACTGAGCAGTGTGTTACTGTACTACACAGTTTAGTGGTGGGGGGTGTGTTTTCTCTCATTCTCAGCACTTCCTGTTCTCTTTTCACTTTTCGGATACACATCCTGTGTATCAGAGAGAGAGCGATGCTGAGGTCATGTGTTTGTGTGTTATTAGGAATGCCTCTGCATGTGAGATTCACGTCAATGAAGAAAAGAGAATTGTTCGTGTGTGTGGTTTGAAAGCCGTTATCTGATTTGAGCGGGAACCTGCAGTCGTGACCTGGTTCTTTCAGCTGTAGGATAACTGACAATTATGGCACACTATAGGCCGAGTCACATTACAAAATTAATATAAATCCAGAGTGCGCAGTCATTGTGTTGTAGTGAGTTTAATACTGCGCTTAGCCTGATATTACATGTGACCAAAGATCTGGTATTTAGCCAAATGAAATGGAGCTTTTATTAATTGAACTTTTTTTTGTTTCTTGTATTTTGTTTTAATGCTGTAAGGTGCTATACACATGAATGTTGATTTGATTGAAAGCTTACTCAGCAAAGTACTTCACACTTCGACTGAAGACTGTTTGGTTGACGCGTCACTGTGTCCGAGTGCTTTTTTTTTTTTCTCCATTTCTCTGCTGGTTTAATCAGATTCACATTAATATTGTCTGTACATCAAAGGTGGAACTTGTACACCTGATGCACCAATGCCCTCATTGGCTCCGGCCAGATCAGGGTGAAAATTCGAAACGGCCTATTAAGTGCTGTCCGGAGTGTCCCTAGTCAACAAGGGGGCCGATCAGAAGCCTAGACAGAACATTATCACCGGTTGCGCTTTTGTAGAAGTTTCTTGTCCAAAACTGCCGTCGCTGTCTGCAGGGTCTGTGTCGTCTGAGTTTTGTATGTAGCAGCAGTGAGTTCAGACACCTCTATTTGTTAACGTGATGTGTTTGTTCATGTGTGTGCAGTTACTAAGTCCAGTAGCAACGCTAACACAGTCCCTAGTTTACTGTCCACTATTGCACAGAATATCCTCAAGCTGATGTCAAATCAAGGAGACTAGCACACAGTCAATGACATCATCAGCACACAAGGTGACGTTACAACAAGCCAGGATCTGTGTTTCCACTGTCCACACACCACCACTGAAAACGGAGTTTTGGAAAATCTTCACGTTGGATGGAGTTTTTCGACGCTCTTTTTGCATGTGGACAAAAACACCTGGCTACGTGTGAACATGGCTTAAATCTTCTGAGAATCAGAGTGAAGGAGCATAAGCAAGGACGAGGCTGCTGATCATACTTAAAGATTTTTTTGGTTCTTTATTTATTAACGGAAAGGAACAGAGGCAGCAGTCAGTCCGAGACAGATATTGTGACCGGCCTAACAGTGATGTCTCAGATGGAGCTCGCCGATCAGTAAAGAGCCTCTGTCTTCTCCTCGACCCTGAGATACCACGCTTTTTGTGCGGTGTTGCTTTCGAAATGTGTCGAGTTCACAATACAGATGTGGCATTCAGACCAGCGGCGATTCACAGCAGGGATTGTGTGCCCTGACTCCTACACGATTTTACGAGCGGCCATAGAGCCCCTGTGTGAATACCGACCCATACCCTCCCCCCAACCCACACCAGCTGGCCACAGTCACGCCCTGAGGCCTCGCTGCTCATGTCCAACTCCTTTAGTTCCACACCTTATTAACAAAACAATGCTTTTAATTAAACTGTGGAGAAACTTGTCGCTTTAATGAACTTTGTTTTTGTTTGTGTGTGTGTGTTAGTCTGAATCACTTTACTGCTGTTTCAAGGACTGTGATGCTGCACAAGAGGCAAGGCAGCCTCTGTGGTTTTTGGACTTGTTGCCCCATGTTTGCCCTCCAGTGGCCATAAAAGGGCAAAACTCTGCCAGCTTGCCTGAGTTCAGTCCAGTTACTTTTCTTCTTATTTTTTTCCTTTTGTTATTATACAACAAAAAACAACCTCTCTTCCAGCAAATACAAATCATTTACATCTTTCACAAAGTTCTTGCAAAATACTTCTGTTCAATTAAGATGCCTACTCTTATTCTTTTGATATTATTGACAGACAGTGCAATACTGCCACCTACTGGAGTCATCAGCTGGAAAACGTCAGTGTCTGTGGGGCTTGTGTAAATCTGGAGGTTTTTCAGTTTCAGCGTTCACACATGCACCACTTTGCTAACAGATTGATAAATTAGATATTTTTCAATCCTGTTTACTGGAACTTCAGCAGCAGTTTCTCAAAGAAAACTGAGAGCAGTTCACTTGTTTCATAGAAAGTCCAACAACTGGAAGTGTGTGTATGAGTGTGTGTGGAGATGCTTTAAATTCTTCAGGGTGTTCAAGGACATTCCCAGAAGTGTTCTCGTGGCTCCTTTTGCAAAAGTCACTGCTTTTGTTTGTGGTGTAGAAGGCATAGGGTGTATGTAAGAGGGGGTGTGCAGCTCGCGTCCTCCTGCATCCACCTGTCTGATGTACGTGGAGGAGGCACCATGACAGCATCCAGATGTTACAGCGGAGACGATTACACCAATGTCAGACCTAGACCTGGTTACTGAGGCAGTTTTAGATTTCTCAGCAGCGAGTATAATTTTGTAAAAATAAATATGGTGGAAGAGGAAGTTGATTGTAAGCGCACACACATATTTATCTCTGGAACTACTACAGCCTTTAAAACTTTAGTTTCTTCCCTGGGGCCGTTATTGCAGTACAGTTACTGAAGAGCAATCACTACACTTAAAAATAAAAAACTGCCGCAAACACACGCTCACAATAGTAATACTAATAGCCGTTATGAGTGTGAGCTGATGAGAGATGTTTTAGATGAACAAGGAGATGTTTTCTACTGGTTGGTTTGGAAACGCACATGTCTGAGGTGTACAGATGTTTGGACTGGTTTAACCCTTTCTGAATTAGTCATTTTAAAATATCTTCTCATAGTTGTTTCATGTAAGACATGAAACTGCTGAAAAATCCAAGTTTGTGACCAGGTTGAGGTGGATGACCTCACCCTCACACGAGGGGAAAGTGAGCACATTGGTGTCCCAGGCTTCACTATGATTGCAGTTTTGGACCTGACCACATTAGGGCTTTTCTAAAGAAGTGCTAAATTTATTATTATTATTATTATTATTTTAAGTGGGGCATTTTAAAAAAAAAAAAAAAAAAAAGAAATGCTCTTTAAGGAGAGTTGTTTATTACACTTATAGAGTTATAATTAGTATAGAGTTGTTTATTACACTTATAGAGAGTTGTTTATTACATTTATATTGTTATTCTAGTTCATTCTGTATCTGTAATGATCTGGTTTCCATGGTGACTGTGGAGGTCACGTCATGAACAGACTTCCAGCGGACCCATAAACATGGCACTGCTCGGCCAGTGCTCAGACGCTGGGGGTCATGAGCTGTGTGGTTCCCGTCTGTTTCTTGTAGAATGTTTAGGTACGTGTTTGTGAACCCTCGCGCCTTTCCTTCTTTGCGATGGTGTTCTCGTGTTACCGGCACATGTTGCAGGGCTCCATGTGTGAGGATCACTCCAGGTTCAGCGCAGAGAGTTTGACGTATATAGGATCCAGCACAAATCTCACAGCTCCTCCACGTACAGTTTGAGTTTTTGTGTTGCTGAGGAGAACGGAAAATTTCAGTTGTGAGCTGTGAACATTTTCTGGAATTTTAGTACCTAAATTTGACAAGTGAGGAAATACCACAGAGAAAATATCACCAGCTGCTTCTCAGGTTTCACAAAACATGCATAGACTTTGTGTAAGGGATCTGATTGCCGATGATCTGCCACTCGAGTTCCTCTGGCTGTGGAAAGTTAGCTTTACAGCAGATCTTTATAGGCCTTATCTGAAAAAAAAATTCTGGTTTAACATGAAAACATGAGGGCTTAGAGGCAGCACCTAAAACATGGATTAGTGAAGAAGTCAAATAAGTCATCAACATTTATAGACCAGTGTGATTTAACTGATCATGTGATTAATAGTCTCCCCTGCTGGGTCTTAGTGCCTAAGAGTGCTCTCTTACTGGTATAATCAACATTCGTGCACGTGTGTACTGTTTACTATAACACTGTGCCACGTGTGTGTGTGCGCGCGTAAAACATATTTTATTTTGTGTCTGTATTCGCTGTGTACAGTGCGCGTGTAAAGCAAAAGCAAGTCTCATTAAAGAGGTTAAAAATCCATTTTCTCTCTCTGCTCAAGACTCCGCCTGCTCTTTCTCTCTGCTCTACACAGAAACACTGCTCTGTCGCGATTCTCTTTAAAGGAAAAGTACAGGATCATTAGTTTTATTTTTACTTTACAGTTATTCCGTTAGTGTGTCGTAATTGAATGTCATTAGAGATTGTTTCCGTTCCACACACACACGCACACACACACAGCGCCTGCGTGCACAAATGGAAGCACTTATCTGTTCAATTTGGTTTACGACTGTTTTGGAATACGAGCTTCCGGAACGAATTATGCTCGTAATCCAAGGTTCCACTGTATTGTGATATTGTATTGGAGGATTCTTGGTGATTTCTATGCGTAGTTCCCTTAACTGGCTGTGTGCTTTTTTTTTTGTTTTGTCGATGCAGAACTTTACACCTGTTGTGCAAAGTGATTGGCTGTTTCTTTGACACTCGCTGCACAAGTAGTTTTATCAATAGATATGGATGGTGTATAATCGGGGCACAGAGCACAATGGTGTTATTGGTGTTAATTATCTACTTTACCTGCCTGAACCTGGATTCTGGTTTTCCTGGACAAGAGATATAGATCCAGAGCAAGCTCTGGTACGTCATGCCAATGTGAATCAGACCCAGTTTTGTCCGTCAACGGTACTTCCAGTCTCTTTAGACATGATTTGTGTGTGAGAGTAAGAGAGGAATGCAAAACATGACAAATTTAATGTAAGCATAAGAAGGGGGCAGTCTTTTGTCTTCTGTTCTCACATTTCATATCCAGCTCTGTTGTTGCTCATGACAGCCGAGAGCAGGGTGTTTAATTAGGGGCTTCCCCTTCACCTTATCCCACATGTCGTATGAAGGAACCGTCTGCTAAAACAGGCACACACTAATGAGCTGTTGGTCAACGGGGCTCTCTCTGCTTAATTATTATAATGCATTTTAATGTTCCTTTTTAAAGAGCTGAAAACAATTATGATTATTCTGAGTTGTACATGTGCAGAATTTTTTTTATTGTGTTTCAGAAATCAAGGAGAAGCGGATGATCAAACAGAACTAAAAAAAAATTTTTTTCCAGATAAGGTAAGCTTATCCTGTCTACATAAATAACGTTAGTGTAGTAATGTTCCTGGTTAAAGTTTAAAATATGCCTGTTTAAATGTGTGTTTTCGTAAGGATCATTTTAAAGTGTGTGTAGACTTGGCTCTGAACTCTCAGCAGTGCTGTGCTTCTCGCAGCACACCGCTTGTGATCTGTTGGTTTAGTGATGGCAGTGAGGCTCACACACATCAGAAAACTCCGCACACAGATTTTATAAAACAAATAAACCACACCGAGGAAAGAAATCGCAGTTGTTCATACACAGGCTGGTGTGATTGTTCTGCGCAGTGGAGTGGAGGCGAATCACTTGTTGTAAAACTTCCCCCACTGCATGGTTCATCTCTAGGAATATTAAGCATGCTATATTGTACCTGAGCACAAGCTTATTGTTCTATCTAAGAAATGTTATGTTGCTAAGCAACCAAAACTTCCTGGTAAAGACTGTGTGTGCTGGAAGACTTGCTGCGGATTAGATGAAGAAGAAATTATTTCTTAATCCCTGGATTTATTTACATAGTTTTAATAAATGTTTTATAAAGGTAATAAGCAACCCACCAGCCCAAGCAGGTGTTACAGTGATTTTGTGTCAGGAAAGGCTTATGAGCACCTTGTGTGTAATACAGCGCCACACAAGGCAGGGAATTTGTAACTATCGAAAGCATGGTCCAGAGAGTAGTGTTCTGCTTTCTCCACTACAGCAATCTGACAGTTTACAGGTTTATAGCGAAGCTTTAACGTCAGGGAAAGTCCAAGAGACGAGTTTAGTTCCTGTTCTTAAATTGCAGCAGTATTATTGTTTTTTTTTTTTCTCTTACTCAAAAGCCTCAGCTTCTCAGTTTAACAAAAAAACAAAGCGTAAACTCCTCCGTTCCTAAACAGTTTCTTGGGTTATGAAATTTTGCTAAGCTCTAACCCCTCAAGACTTCTTCCATAAATAATAATCCTGTATTTTACTGTTTCCTTAACAAGGGTGGGTGGTGGTTTTGTTAATGCACCGGCTAAATACCACTCAGATAATGCATCCCTTACACCTTATTTTCTCATGTTTCTTCTAAACATGCTGTTCCAGTGTCTATGTAAATGAGCTGTTGCTGAGCTTAGCTTACTGACCATGTGAAAAATTTGTTCCAGAAGTGTGCTTGTTATCCAAAGCACTTGTATATTAAAGTGAATTTCCCTATAAGAAATGATGGAAACTCTGATGAATCATTTCACAACCCCAAAAATTCATATAAAAATAATTAATACAAAATCTAAAGTTAAAATATAACAAATTAACCGGAACTTTACCTTTTGAAAAAAAGCGAAGAAATAAATCCCGACAGAGCAGTGTTTCCGTTAGTGTCTGTGTGTGTGCGCGCGCGTGTGTGTGTATGTGAAGCTCAAGTAAGACAAGAGGAGAACGACTTTCTCCCTCCTCTTATCTTACACAGTAGCCCTCGCTCCTCTATCTCTTAAGAGGAGGGGGGCGGATACAGTGTGGGAAGACTTTCTCTCTCACACAAACACACACACACTAAGGGAAACACTGCTTTATTGGGAAACTACTTTTTTAACAAGTAACCCCTCTAATGACACTTGAGCACACGCACTAACGAAATAACTGCTGTAAAGTAAAAATATATCACATTAACCTGCACTTCATCTTTTGAAAAGAATGCAACAGAGCAGTGTTTCCGTTAATGCGTGTGAAAAGGGTGGAGGAAGGGTTATTGCGTAAGACGAGGAGAGGGGAGATTCTCACACACACACTTTTTTTTTTTTTTTTTTACATAAGTTTTTTTTTACTTAATATTTTGTGAAAATTATTTATGCATTAATTTTTTTGGGCTGTGGAACGAATAATTTGAGTTTCCATAATTTATTATGGGAAAATTAATCTTAGTTTACGAGTGTTTTGGAATATGAGCCTCCGGAATGAATTATGCTCGTAATCCAAGTTTTATATATATATATGTGTGTTTAACTACACACACAATTAATTTCAGTGGAACCTTGGATTGCGAGTAATGCGGTTTGCGAGTGTTCCGCAAGACAAGCAAAGATTTTTAATATAATTTGACTTGAAAAACGAACAAGTCACGATTTCAGAGTATCATGTATCACGCATGCACTTCTTGTTTTGATGCCAAACATCACGTGATCATAAACTGTGCCAATGTGGTTTTTTTTTTTTTTTTTTTTCCCTCTCTCTTGCCCTGCTGAAGTGGGTAATCGTCTCCTCTGCTGGATCTTAGTGCGCATAAAATACAGTGTAACCTCGGATTACAAGCATAATTCGTTCCGGAAGTGGGCTCGTATTCCAAAACACTCATAAACCGAATTTAATTTTCCCATAAGAAATAATGGAAACTTAAAGTATTCGTTCTACAGCCCAAAAAAATAAACACATAAAAATAATTAATACAAAATATTAAGTAAAAATAAAACAAATTAACCTGCACTTTACCTTTCGAAAAAAGTAAAAAATAAATCTCGGCAGATAAGTGTTTCCGTTTTTGTGTAAGTAGAGACTCTTCAGCCCCTCCTGTCTTCCCCTTCTCATCTTACACATTAAAACTTTCTCCTCTTGTTTAAACACACACACACACATTAACGGAAAGACTGTTGTTCTTTGTAAAATTATTAAAGCTTCTCCGCTTTTTATTTTAATGTTGCTCGCGACAGCGTAACAGCTCGTTAATTCATGCTCGTGTAATCATGAGATGGACAAACTGGTCGATGCCCGTTCTTTTATTTTCTGCATTGTCAGGTTATAGTACAAACTTTGGGTGGATCCTGCATTTAAATCCAACAAAAAAAAAATACTGAAGAACAAAACTCAGGCTCTATATCCTAGCTTACATCTCGCATTCGCGTTGACGCACACTGGACTGCATTACCCACAAGGCATCTCCCTGACTGGACTACATTTCCGTAAACAGCGGTCATAAATCAACGTCTCTCTCCCGCTACACTGTTTAATCTAAAAAAAAAATTAGCAATAAACATCGCTATGACACTCGTGTGAGTGCAAACTAACGATCACTGCTGTAAAGTAAAACAAACAACCAAATGACCCAGCACCTTACCTCGGAAAAGATTTGCAACAGAGCAGTTTTTCTTCAGAGAACAGAGTGTGTCTCTCGCCTTTCTGTGCCAGCACGTGTACACACGTGCTTCCGAACACAAAATAAAATGTTTTACACAAACATGGGGTCACAGTGTTATAGTAAACAGTACACGCGTGCATGGATGTTGATTATACCAGTAAGACACGAGCACTAAGACCCAGCAGGGGAGACTATTCCGCAGCGGAAGAGAGAGAGAAAAACTGTTGGCTCAGTTGTGATCACGTGACGCTCAGCGTCAAAACAAAAAGCGCATGCGTGAAGCATGATACCCGGTGCTCATAAACCAAGACAATGCTCGTTTTTAAAGTCAAAATTTATCTTTGCCAATATATTAGTCAATATATTAATTTGCCAATAAAGTCAATATATTAATCTTTGCTTGTCTTGTGGAACACTCGTAAACCTCGTTACTCGTAATCCGAGGTTCCACTGTATAGTGCTTATAAATCTAAGTCTCTGGTATAATCAACATCCGTGCACCCATTTTATCAGCCTGCCGTTATGTGTGTTTAGATTAGATTTAGTTTAGATTCAACTTTGTCATTACACATGTACAAGGCAACGAAATGCCGTTTAGGTCTAACCAGAAGTGCAATTAGCAGAAAGTGCAGGATAAAGGTATAAGTTCTAAGTACACTTAAAAGGGATATGTGCATGGAGAAGCTAAAGCCTTGCAGAAGGATATTATGTTAGCATAATGTACAGATTGCTAGTAACTATACTTATAAATTTACAATGGATGAACAGTATATACAAGTTGCTATTAACTGTAGTCAGGAATTTGCAAATAGATATAAACAATGTACAGGTTGCTATTTTCTAGACAGGAATTTACAAGTAGACATGTGCGAATATATACTCAATCAGAAGTTTACAAATGTATTGTGCGTGGATATTTGTATTTTCAAACGGGTATGTACATTGTAGTGCAGTTCATATTAAATAGTGTAATGGTAATGGGAAGAGTATAGGGGTGTGTGAGGTGTGGGCAGGTGTCAGTGGGGGGCAGAGTTCAATAAGGAGACAGCTCTGGGAAAGAAGCTGTTCCTCAGTCTGCTGGTTCTTGACCTGGGACACCTGAAGTGCCTACTGGAAGGCAGGAGAGAAAACAGTTTGTGGGCGGGGTGAGAGTAATCCTTAAGAATACTGCGTGCTCGACAGACAGTGTTTCTTTTGAATGTCCTCAATGGCTGGAAGTGGAGTCCCTATAATACGCTGGGCAGTTTTCACCACCCGCTGCAGTGCCTTACGCTCAGCAACAGAGCAGCTTCCGTACAAAACTGTGACACAGTTGGTTAGGATGCTTTCTATTGTGTAGCGATAGAAGTTTACCAGAGTAGTTGAGGACAGCTGGTTGTCAAGTGTTCTCAAGAAGAATGGGCGCTGGTGAGCCTACTTGACCCGGCACGGTGTCAAATTACGCGCTCGCACACACATAACGACAGACACACACACACACACAGAGCGCCTGCGCTCATAAACAGAAACACTTATCTGTCAGGATTTTTTACTTTTTTTCGTTGGGACAAGAGCTGTAGTTGTATAAACGTTCTGAGTGGCAGCTTGGCCATGCTGGGGCTTGAATCCTGGAAATTCCAACCAGTAATTCAGATCCTTACACTCACAACTTCTAGCTGTAAGCGTCAATCACTCTGTTTGGCGGAGAAGAGGGCGTGGATTGTCCTTAAAGTGTCCTTTCTGGGTTTCCTGCCACAGATAGGTGTGGCGTTGTGGGATTTAAACATGTTATGTCTTTAGCATTGTGAAATTTGGGAATTCCTTTTAAAACAAACAAACCATGTTTGTAACCACTGCACCAAATCTATATTTATTCATCTGTGTGTGTCTTCAAAGGAAAAAGGGGAATGCTCAGGACTCCAGCTGTTGTAGCTCGGCCACCTTTTGTTCTGTGAGCTACTGCGCACCCTTAATGGGAGTGTGTCATATGAGGTAACATTATGGGGCATAAATCGAATTGGCTTGTTTAAGCCCCGGCCAATGCAAAGTCAGAAAAAGGACAAACAGCAGGGTTTAAAGTCCCCTGAGCAACAGCTCACCTCTGCAGTTCTCTGCAGGGACGTGGCTTAGGAGTAGCTCGTTTACATCGAAACGGCGCAGTTCGGGGAGGGAAATAAAGGACTGTTTAAAGGGATGAAAATGCATTATCTAAAGGGTATTTCAACTGGGACATTTTATGCACATGAACGCACACACCCACACACACTGAAGATGCTTGAGACCTGATAACTTGTTTGCCCTGTACACTAGGTCCTTAACAGTATGGCACCTGTAAAGGTGAGAACTGCTGTGTGTTAATGCGGATGCTGAGAGCAGCCAAAATATAATGTCACATCAAGCACAAACTTTGACTTTTCACAAGCTTTAATGTAAGCTTGAATGGCTTTTACTGACCGTTGCCATCGTAATCACCAACTTCAGCAACAGTTTTGCATGTGTTAAAAATGTATGATTCACTTGTACATTGTTTTCACCTAGTTCTTTACCATTTATATCTCGATTAGGTTTGCTGGAATGGGTAATCTTCTTAAAGTCCTTACAAGAGAAATAGAGAACTATCCACATTTTTTCCTGGACTTTGAAAGTAAGTTTGCAGGGACTCTCCATAGCTTAAAGGAGCCTTGAAATGGCTGACCTTTCTCTTTTTTTTTTTTTTTTTTTTAAACAGGAGAAAGTGAAACGCCATGTCTGAACACTCTCATAGACAACCCCAGCATCTCTGTGTTTAAGAAGAGCAGAGGGGGGCTAGTAGTGTAAAGGAGGAAGTACTCGTTCGCCACCACATTCAGATTGCGGGTTCTATTCCCAGTGATACTGAACGGTGCATACCTGGTGGTCTAGGGAGCAGATTGGCTGTGCTCCTTCCGGGGGGGGGCACTTGCATCCCTCTCATGTCATGGGCATCGTGGGCACACACAAGCAGAAGGGGTGGATGGTGCTTTTTTTCTCAGTGTTACACCTTTGAACTGGTGTCTCATGTCTCGGAGGAAGAATAGTCTTCGCCCTCCCTGGTTGTTGGATGTCGCTTTGATGAGAGTGTGTCTGACAATAAATTCGATCTAATAAATGAGCAAATCTGAGAATCCATTTTGTAAAACTTCAGGTGGAGATCAGACTGAATAACAAAAATCTATGCAAGTGTTTCAGACATGGTCATGCTATTGAACTGCTGTATATTACATGCAACACCTCTCTCTCTATTTGTTTGTTTTCCTTCTGTTTTCCTCTTTCAGAAACCAAATGGGGAATCTTTTAAAAGTGCTCACTTGTACAGAGCTTGATCAGGGGCCAAACTTTTTCCTTGACTTTGAAAGTGAGCAGAGCTTTTGCCTGGCCCAGTCTGTCCGTCCTGCTATCTACTAAATCTCTGCATGTCTCGTTGTGTGTACCGTATATTCGATAGACACAAAGCCAAACCTTTAATATAACGAATTGAATTAATTGCTCTCCACACACTATTCTCAGAGAGAACATTAGCGTGTGCAAATTGAATGGCTTTACATTGGGTGTGTTTTGCATGCGTTTTGCACATGCAGATGTTCAGTCCGTTCTCACAAGATGACACCTTGCACCTTTTCTTTCCCCACTTGTTATTCTTTACAGACGAGTTTGTGTGCATCCTGTTTTGTATATGTCACAGCCACTTGTTGTCACACCACCAGTAAAAGGCCGAGTTGCATGGCACAATAATTTACATTCCTGCTCTATCTTATTAGATGCCTTTTGCCATTTGCATGCTCTTACATCCTTTCTGTTTGTAATAAAACTAACATGTCCTGTTGATATTTAATGTACAAGTTCCTGTTTTCACCATGCTCTTTACATTTCCTCACATGTAAATTAAAATAATTTAGAAGCTATATGAAATGTAAAATGTATGTTATTTTATTTGTACTAGTTTGTACTAGTTGTTGGGTCTTCTGTGTAAGTAAGGGTTTCTGTATGTGTTTTAGATGCGCAGCCCACAGAGTGCGAGCGTGATGTGTGGAACCAGGTGAACGCTGTCCTCCAGGAATCTGAGAGCATCCTGTCACTCCTGCAGGCATATAAGGGAGCGGGACAGGAGATACGAGATGTAGGTTGCACGCTAGGGCTGGTCCAAATACCATTTTTTTGAGCTTCGAATATTCGGTAGTGATCAACATTGAATACTCGACGCTTCGGTGGGAGGGGGCTGAATATATTCTTATCTCTAAAAAAGGCAGGAATCTCTCTCTCTCTCTCTGTGTCTGTCTGTTGCATTTTTATGTTGAACAGTTCATCCAACTGCTGCGGACTTTTATTTTACTATTATTAATTTTTTTTTCACATTTTTGTGTTATATGGATACAGGCAAGTTGTCATGAACTAGCCTGAGTAGACCAGAAGAGGTAGCTTTAGCAGTTAGCCCTTTGTAGCGTGAATGGTAAACCCAAATGCAGAGTAACACGGGTAGGCAGGATAACCACGAGATTGTTTTAAGGACTTTCTCGAATGGGGAGCAAGTGATGAACACAATTTAACCTGCGTCCTATTAACACACACTCTGCGAAAGCGTCCAAAGCGACATGGGCAAACTTAATGACTGGGCGATGTGCCACGCCATCTTGTCTCGTTTTTATGCTTCCTGGAGTGTGCATGACACAAGTTTGCCGCAAGGGCTAGTCATTTAAGCGCAAATGAGAACCGTTTCGCAGGGATCGATGTCACAGGTTAATTTATTATTTTTTTTCCTGAATATTCGAATCTCAAAATGAAAAATCTAATGCCATCCCTCCAAATGAATATTCTGGTCCAGCCCTATCGCGCACACACACACACACACACACACACACACACACACACACACACACACACACACACTGTATATGTACTCATAACAAACAGCAGCATTATTCAATGGCTTTGTATTTTTTAGGCTATACAGAATCCCAGCGATTTACTGCTTCAAGAAAGGGCATGGAACTCTGTGTGTCCCCTCGTCATCAGACTCAAAAAGTTTTATGGTTTCTCACTAAAACTGGGTAACGCTCTGACCATTCATCTTTAAATCCTTTTAAGTTTTAAAATAAGGCACACGGTTCATGTATGGTCTCTTTTATTGGTGCAGAAAAAGCCCTGCAGAGCCTGTTGGAGTCGCTGACCTGTCCATCTTACACCCCCACTCAGCATCTGGAGAAGGAGCAGGCCCTAGCCAAGCAGTTCGCAGAGATTCTGCACTTCACACTCCGCTTCGATGAGCTCAAGGTGCATGTTTTATTTTGCTTGTTTAGAAGTATTGCTTTAATTCAGTGCATCCTGATTGATTTTAACTGATGGAGTATTTTATTGTTCTTTCAGATGCGAATTCCTGCTATCCAGAACGACTTCAGCTACTACAGACGAACGATTAGTCGAAACAGAATAAATAACCTGAATGTAAGAATCCACTGTTAAACTCCCTACTCTTTCCAAAATGCTTTTAAAGAACAGAAGGTCATGAGTTGTTAGCTTTTATTTCAAGCTGTTACCTTGTTCACCATTTTCCTTAAAATGTTTAAATGCACGAGATCCACAAATGTGCAGCCAACATAACCATATTTTACTTTAATCATAGACTGATGCAAGAGAAAAAAAAATGTCTGAAAAAAATGAAAGATGAAGTCATGGACAGTTGAGTTCAATTAAATTTTATTTGTATAGCGCTTTTAACAATTGTTATTGTCGCAAAGCAGTTTTACACAATCAAAAGAATTAAGATTGTATGGAATATAAATGTGTATGAGTCAGAATGGTCAAATAGTCCCTGATGAGCAAGCCGAGGGTGACGGTGGCAAGGAAAAACTTCCTGAGATGGTAATAGGAAGAAACCTTGAGAGAACCAGACTCAACAGGGAACCCATCCTCATCTGGGTGAAACAGAAAGCAGGAATTGATGTGCATTCATACTGTGTGTTAGGTGGCAGGCAGTTCAGCATAACAGTTGATGTTAATTGATGTTATTATGGAGTCCAGGTAGTTATTGGAGGCTCAGGTAGACTCGTAGGAAAATCCAGTCCTGAACTATTGAGCAACTGCAGTCAAGTCAAGTCCTCAGAGAAACAGCTGTGAACATCAATCGAGGCCAGAACCGTCTTCATGGTTGAGTGAAACCATCCCCAGACACCAGACGCATCCCAAAGAGACACACGGGGGAATCCATGTGACAAGATCTCCAACCAGAAGCGGGGCACCAGGATGGGTCAGACAGGTCCGGAGGGCAGAGGGAGTCTGGATCACTGGCAGCTCAGGAACGACATGTGTAGCTCGAGAGGGAGGGGGAGAGGGAGAGGGAGAGGGAGCAGAAGAGGAGAGATAACAGTTAGGTATGGTCGCAGTCACATGATGTATAATGTGAATGTATATTAACTGTAGAGTGCAAGCAGAGACTCCGGCAGGACTAACTATGACAGCATAACTAAAAGGGAGAGCCAGAAGGAAACACAAACATGAGGGGGAACTGAGATGTACAGCAAACAATCACCTCACCGTCAGCAAACCTGAGTGATCAATGAGAGTGAGGAAGACAGCATCCAAACATACCAGTTCACCATAATACTCTACGTCCATGAGTCCCCCAGATCTGCTCCTTTACCTATGGCAAATCTATTTATAAAAATGCTTGGCTAAATAAATAGGTTTTTAGCCTGGACTTAAACATTGAGACTGTGTCTGAGTCCCGAACACTATTTGGAAGACTATTTCTATAAATTTGGGGCTTTGTAAGAAAAAGCTCTGCCCCCAGCTGTAGTTTTCATAATACGCGGTACTGACAAGCAGCCTGCATCCTTTGATCGAAGTAGGCGTGGCAGATCGTAAGACACTAGCAGTTCACTCAGATACTGCGGCGCGAGACCATTTAATGCTTTATATGTCAAAAGTAGTATTTTAAAATCAATGCAAAATTTGGTTTAAAAAGGGAGCCAATGAAGTGAAAAAAGGGGTGATGTGCTCGTATCTTCTGGTTCTAGTGAGGACTCTCGCTGCTGGATTCTGGACTAACTGAAGCTTTTTTATGCACCTAGTTGAACAACCAGACAGTAAGGCATTACAATAGTCCAACCTAAAGGTGATAAAAGCAGGAACTATTTTTTCTGCATCGTTTAGCGACAATATATTCATTAACTTGGTTAATATTTCTGAGATGAAAGAATGGTATCCTGGTGATATTTTCTACATGTGCTTCAAATGAAAGACTAGAATCTACAGTGGGGCAAAAGTATTTAGTCAGCCACTAATTGTGCAAGTTCTCTCACTTAAAAAAGAGAGCCCTGTAATTTTTCTCATGGGTATACCTCAACTATGAGAGACAAAATAAAAAAAAAAAACCTAAATAACAGAAAATCACATTGTAGGATTTTTGTAGAATTTACTAGCAAATTATGGTGGAAAATAAGTATTTGGTCAATAACAAAATTTCACCTCAATACCTTGTTATATACCCTTTGTTGGCAACGACAGGTCCAATGTTTTCTGTAAGTCTTTAAGGTTTTCACACACTGTTGCTGGTATTTTGGCCCGTTCCTGTTGATGTTTTGGGGCTGTCGCTGGGCAACACAGATATTCAACTCTCTCCAAAGATTTTCTATGGGGTTGAGATCTGGAGACTGGCTAGGCCACTCCGTGACCTTGAAATGCTTCTTACAAAGCCACTCCTTTGTTGCCCGGGCGGTGTGTTTGGGATCATTGTCATGCTGAAAGACCCAGCTTCGTTTTATCTTCAATGCCCTTGCTGATGGAAGGAGGTTTTCACTTAAAATCTCACGATACATGGCCCCATTCATTCTTTCCTTTACACGGATCAGTCACCCTGGTCCCTTTGCAGAAAAACAGCCCCAAAGCATGATGTTTCCACCCCCATGCTTCACAGTAGGTATGGTGTTTTTTTGGATGCACCTCAGCATTCTTCTTCCTCCAAACACAAGTTGAGTTTTTACCAAAAAAGGTTTATTTTGGTTTCATCTGACCATATGACATTCTCCCAATCCTTTTCTGTATCATCCAAATAGTCTCTAGCAAACTTTAGACGGGCCTGGACATGTACTGGCTTAAGCAGGGGGACACGCCTGGCACTGCAGGATTTGAGTCCCTGGCGGCGCAGTGTGTTACTGATGGTAGCCTTTGTTACTTTGGTCCCAGCTCTCTGCAGGTCATTCACTAGGTCTCTTCATGTGGTTCTGGGATTTTTGCTCACAGTTCTTGTGATCTTTTTGACCCGACGGGGTGAGATCTTGCGTGGAGCCCCAGATCGAAGGAGATTATCAGTGGTCTTGTATGTCTTCCATTTTCTAATAATTGCTCCCACAGTTGATTTCTTCACTCCAAGCTGCTTACCTATTGCAGATTCAGTCTTCCCAGCCTGGTGCAGGTCTACAATTTAGTTTCTGGTGTCCTTTAACAGCTCTTTGGTCTTGGCCATAGCGGAGTTTGGAGTGTAATGGTTTGAGGTTGTGGACAGGTGTCTTTTTATAATAATGTAGGTAATGAGTGGAGGATAGAGGAGTCTTTTAAAGAAGACGTTACAGGTCTGTGAGAGCCAGAAATCTTGCTTGTTTGTAGGTGATCCAATACTTATTTCCCACCATAATTTGCAAATAAATTATTTTAAAATCCTACAATGTGGTTTTCTTGATTTTTTTTTTTTTCTTCTTAATTTGTCTCTCATAGTTGAGTTATACCTATGATGGAAATTATAGGCCCTTTCATCTTTTTATGAAATCTCTTACCTTTTGAGATCTCTTACTGTTGCACTAGATAGAACAAAAAGGCCATCAAAAGTTACAGTGTGAAATAAAATCTTGCTTCTAGCTGCAAGCAGTCCTATGACTAGAACTTCTGTCCTATCAGGATTAAGCAGGAGGAAGTTAATGAGCATCCAGTCTTTTATATCCTTTACGCATTGCTCAACTTCAGCAAGCTGTTTTTTCTCATCTGGTTTTGCTAAGACATATAACTGTGTGTCGTCAGCATGACAATAAAAACTAATACCATGCTTATGAATTATGTTGCCCAATGGAAGCATGTAAAGGGGGGGAAAAAGCAGTGGGCCTAAAACTGAACCCTGTGGAAAACCAAACTCAAATGAGCATAGCTGCTCCGCTACCATCTTTTCCAGAATCTTAGAAATTAAGGGGAAGTTTGATATTGGCCTGTAATTGGACAGCTGACAGGGGTCGAGGTCAGGTTTCCTAATAATCAGTTTAATAACTGCTAATTTAAAAGATTTTGGAACATTTTGCTCACAGTGCTATGTGAGAATTAATTATTCTCCAATGCTAAGTAAAGAATTAATTATTTTTAACAGCGGTTCTGTTATTTCTGTTATATTTTTCTGTATCTGTTTAAGAAAATGTGTCGCTATGGGATTTAATATACAGGTTATTGAGTTTGCAGAAGAGATGAGTGAAATTAGTTCATTCTCTTCAAGGGGAGTAAAGTATTCTAGGTTCCGATCTGACATGGTTACGTAGTTTAACATCTGCATCAATTACACTGTTCGTTTTCAAAACCTTAATTTTATGCCTAATATTTACAATTTTATTATTAAAAAAAGTTCATGAAGTCCTCACTATTGCATGATGTTGTTGTGGAGATTTCTGCAGTGGTCTTATTTTTGGTTAATTGGACTGTTATTAAATAATAATCTAGGATTATTTTTGTTATTTTCTATAAGAGTGGAGAGATATGTTGATCTAGCTACACTGAGAGCTCTTCTATAGTTCAGGATGCTCTTCTTCCATGCTATTTGAAATACTAACAATTTAATTTGCCGCCATTTACGTTCTAATTTCCGAGCGGTTTGTTTTAAAGTGCGCGTGTGATCGTTATACCAGGTAGCAAGTTTCTTATCTCTAATAATTTTTCTTTTAACTGGAGCTATTGGGTAATCATGAACTGATGTCGCCAGCAAGCTTGTGGGACCAGGGGCATGTCCATTGTTACTGAATGATTAATGCATGGTTTGTGGCTCAAAATACATTATCTACTTTCAACTGAATTTTCAGAAAAAAAGTTGCAGTTCCTGCAAAATTGCTATAAAACCAGTGTGTACTGCCTGGCCAAAAAAAGGCGCCATTTAAATTTAGTCAGCCGAATTTCTGAATGTACTAAGTGACCAGGTTTCCCCCTGGTTTTTCTTCCCTCATTGCACGGACATAATTCAGGACTTTAATAGTGAAATAATATTCACATATGGACTGACTCCAGAGTTCTGTTCTTCTGATTGGAAGTCTTTTAAAACTTGTAACAATGCCACAGAAAAAACACATCATATGGTGAATGTATACTCCAATACCATCGAGGAGGTTTGTATTTTTAAGATAAAGTTGTGATCATGAAAATAACAGTAGAAAAAAACAAATAAATGACCCCTGGGTGCTAGACACTTGTGCTTTTTGTTTTTTATTTATAGCTGGACATTGAAAATGAAGTCAACAATGAAATGGCGAACAGAATGTCGCTTTTTTATGCCGAGGCCACACCGATGCTTAAAACCCTGAGCACAGCGACTACGAACTTTGTCACCGAGGTAATGCTCTCCTTTCTTCTGTCATCTTAAATATTTTTCTCTTGAAGGATGCAACCAAATCTGAGCAATCATTAAACTTTTTAGTTTTAAAAATCCCAGTCCTGGAGCTCCACGGCTCTGTTTGTTTTGCCAACCATAAAGATTTAGCTAACTAGCTTACAAGTCAAATCAGGGGTGTTCTAGCAACTGTGCAGTATTAAAAGCAATTCTTCTACCCTTGTAGAATAAAACGCTGCCCCTAGAGAACACCACAGACTGCCTGAGCACCATGGCCAGTGTGTGTAAGGTCATGCTGGAGACTCCGTAAGTAACTCTGACAGTGGCTCTCATTTTGATAACCTGCTGTGTCTTCAATGTCTGTTAACAAAATTCTCCTTCTTTGTGTAGGATTAGTGCATGCCTGAACCTCACACACATTCACAAAGCTGTCAAGAAAGCTGTATTTGTGTATCTCTTACTGCTAAGTGGCGCTATATAACTACAGACTGATGCCGCATGCCTTAGTTCATTCTTTGCAGGATCAATGAGCCGCAGTTCCTTTAGAGCTGCACATAGGAGCGGATAAAAGCAAGTGAAACATTGTAGTTAAACGAATTCATAATCACAGTACTAAAATTACAGTACAAATGTAGAATTTAAATTAAATCTTATTAGAAATAAATGTTAACACAGTAAGCCTTTAGATTTTATCATGTGTAAAAGCTACGGTGTAGGGTTTTCTGTCATCTTATATCTTGTGTTCTTTAAATTTGTAGTAGAAAATTAAAACATTGTCAGGACGTTCTACTGTGTCAGCAGATGTCGGTCATTCAGCCCCGCTTGCATTTTTGAGTTATTATAAGAATGAAATGCAGTGGGCTGTTATGATCTGTGTGAGGCGAGGTCTTACGGGGAAAAGGGTAATTTATTTAGGGAAAATGAAGAAGGGCAGGGTTGGAGGAGGGAGAATGGAAAGAACGGGAAAGGGATAAAGGTTGTGCAGTTCCGGGGTCACTGCAATGCTGGCATGTGGGCACACAGCTGACAATAAGTGGCGGTGAGTGGAGTGGCAGAACGGAGCATGCGGAGGCAGCGCTCCAGCACGCTCCTTTGTGACAGCGCTTCTCCCGATGGCCGGTGGGAGTCCTCGCTGACGCAAACACAAAAACTTAACGCAAACATCCTCGCGGCCTTTTCCTCTTCGGCGGCAGGGTTGCAATGGTGGTGAAGGTGCCGCGGGAGCTCACGCAGCTCTTTCTCGGGCTGTCTCCAGTGTCCCTGGGGCGCGTCACATCACCCCACTCACATGCCACACTCCTGTTCTCCACATCAGGTACTTCCTGGACCTCGGACTAAACTCCGCGCCTTTCTTTTATAGGGCAGAGCAAGCCCGAGATCATATTAACGTTAATTATCGCCAGCTGGCACGAATAGGCGGCTCCTCCGATTTGCCTATCACGAGCACACGCCGTGACAGACCATAATTTTCTTTAATAGTAAATAATGATCCTCATTGCGCTGTACCACCGCTGACAAAACCTTAAAAGTTAAATGAATTTACAAAACTTTATGCTTGCGGTTAAGCGCTGATTAGACTACGTAGGAAAGTAAATATGAGGATCACGATGCTCAACATCACGGAGCCCAAACCCCATTTAAATTGAATTAAGAAATATTGTAAGTAAATTAACAATAGCCTACGTTTAGAAAAGCATTTTTATTTAGATTATAAAAATAATCCTGCATCTGTTTTAGGTGTTCCAGCTGCCCCTGTTCTTATGGCTCTGTCAGAGAAAATAATTCAGTAACAAGCCTGTAAATTTCCCTGTAAAACAGGAACATCTGTACGAATAAATTGATATGATGAAGTTGGCATGATCAGTGACTTACGTAAACGACTCAGTTCAGATGTAAGTAAATTAAAAGATGTACAAACTGTGCACTGAATACTAAACCTAAACCAGGCACAAGGATTAATAAACCAAGATAGCCTCATACTAGTTATTATTTTTTAAATAAAAATACCAACGAATATTATTGTGTATATAATGAGTGATTAAAAACAATGCAATTTATGCTATCATACGTAAAATCTTAATTTCTTCCATTCCAAGGATTAAAAACGGGAATCATGCCAACTTCAGAATCTAGAAGATAAAATTTACACAAATTTAAAAAGAGGCCTTAATCACGAAAAGTCTTCTGAAGAGCCTCAGATCCAAGAGGTTTTTAAAGTGTGTAGAGGTGCATTTTAGTTCCTCTGAATGTATAGGTGAGAACAGCTGATTCACACCTGGGGAGGAGGAATAATTTGCACTTAAATGTTGTCTGGCATTGTAAAGCACACACACACTAAAAGAACAACCCAGGATTAATAGGAATAAGAGGCCCTGATTATACTGCACAAATATTATTTAGTACAACAAAATTTCTCCGCTCTCTAGAAAACTTTTTGCGGCGGTTGAGCGATGATTAGACTATGTAGGAAATTAAAGAGGAGAATTTTTTAGACTATAAAAAAATTAACCTGCGTCTATTTTTAGGCGTGCCAGCTACCACTTTTTAGTTAGAGGTTTTCAATACAAATCTTATAATGCCCACATGACCTCAAACATTCCCCTTGTTCATATTTTAACAAGTAATTTTACTATTTTAGCTATTACTGTTTCATTTACTTTAAAATAACATTAAAACAAGAACAATAAATTGTTTTTTAAATATTGTTGACTACATTACGCTTCTTTGAAGTCCCTGGGGCGCGTTCCATTTGTCCCGCTTGCATGCCGCACTTCCGTGTTGTTGTGCGCATGTCGGACTCACACTGTGTAGTAAAATCCACTGTAACCCAACAGACCCTGAGTATTTTATAGCGCAAGCCTGGGATCATTAGCAGGGATAGCTCACCAGCTGTGCCTAATTCCGCAGGCCCGCTCCTTCGCATATCTAAAGGGGAGGGCATCTTATATGACCCAACCCGAAATGACCGAGAACTTAAATAACAATAAACAGATACAGAGATACGCTATATATATACTTTTTATACTGTTTATACTTTGTACAAGTAAAATTGTCAGCTATTGAAGTTGATCTCGACAACATTTAACCAATGTGTTTTTTTTTTTTTTTTTTTTTTAACTCATTATTGTACAGTACATATCAATAGCTCTGGTTCACATTTTTCATCTTTGTTGTATAAAGTACTCGTGTGGAAATAACCATCACTATTGTATTTCTTCGATACAACATTTTTATGACTAAATTGTATTTTTAGAACTGCGACGAGTGAAAATCTCACTTTGCGCCACCTGGCGGCCATTTTACGAATGACTTTGAAATGCCACTGATTTATTTTGGCCCCTGACGTTTTTACGTGGCGGTGAGCGCGGCGGTAATTCCATTCCAATTGGGTACCTACTGTAGGACTTTCTAACTTGGTCTACTTGCGCACACTCATTTTTATAAAGAAACGCCCCCAAAATCACCACATGAGGTAAACTGTTAAAGGGTTGCACACTGTTAAAGACTTTTTAATCTAAAGACTGTATCTGTGTGTACACAATCTATTGTAGAGTTACACTGCAGAGACCAGAGTCAAAATCTCTCATTTTCTCTGCTGTAATCTAACGTATATTGGCTATAAAAATGATTGTAAGACAGCTCATTAATTTGTTGTAAAATGATAATCAGTTTCTTGTTTCATTTGTACCAGTGACTAAAAAGTAAAGTGAGTTTCTGGCTGTGTGTGTGTCTCTCTCTTTCTCTCTTGGTGCCTGTGTGTGTGTGTGTGTCTCTCTCTCTCTCTCTCTCTCTCTCTCTCTCTCTCTCTGTGCCTGTGTCTCTCTCGGTGTCTGCCTGTGTGTCTTACTCTCTCTCTGCATCTCTGTGCATCTCTCTCTTTTTGCCTACTATTCCCAATTTACCAAAAGGAAATATTAATTTTCTGATTTGAATTTTTTTTTACCTTGCATGGTGGCGCTCAGTTGGACTCAAGGTTTTCGTTTATACATGAAATTGCTAATGACTGGTTGATAATTTGGTTTAAGTGTTGATTTGGTTTTTATCAAGGTTTTTTAAAATTATTATTATTGGTTAATGCTTGTAATAATTAGTTTTTAACAGCAGTAAATAAAGAACTCTTTAAATTTCCAATTTATGTGGACAGACGTGGTTTGATTTTATTTCCAGTTTCAGGTGTAAACTCTGTTAGAAGTAAAACATAGAAAGTTGCTACTGCATAAAAGCCAGGCATGAGGAGATGAGAGCCCTCAGTTGGCGTCCATGTTGGTAATGTTTAAGCATTACGTTTGGTGTGTCTCAGCATTACACAGAATAAAGTGAAATCCATTATACGATTTATTTATTTTTTGTCCTTGTTTTGGTCTCCCCAATACCCCCCCCCCCCGTCATTTCTTTGACAGAGAGTATACCAGTCGGTTCAACAGCGAAGACACACTCCTCTTCTGCATGAGGGTGATGGTGGGCGTCATCATTCTCTATGACCACGTGCATCCCAATGGTGCCTTCACCAAATCCTCGAAAATAGATGTAAGACCTTGTGTTAATATAAGACTCTTTCAGTCTTACTCCCTCTGTTCTTCCTTTTATTTTGGTTTTTGTTTCTACAGATGAAAGGATGCATAAAGGTTCTGAAAGACCAGCCCGCTGATAATGTTGAAGGGCTCCTTAATGCCCTGAAGTAAGTTCTTGTTCTGTATGAAGCGCTCACAAAACTGCACTTCATTTCTGCTAATCATGAACACACTCATCCTGCCATGTTTAGCGAGCGTGTAATCCTCAAAAAAACATTAAATCTATTCAGGTTCTTATGTTAGAAAGTAACTCTTTCTCATACTTTTGCTATTTTCTTTCCCCCCACAGATTCACCACAAAGCATCTGAATGATGAGTCCACTCCAAAAAATATCCGAACAATGCTCCAGTAACCTTTTTCTTTATGTGAAGAGGATCAGTATACAGACCTCAAGATGTATATGTTTACATTTATTTAAGAAATTGATGTTAATACTTCTGTGTATTTACATAGCCATTCCCTCCAATATAAATTAAATTAAACTGTCTATACTTTGTCAAAGCCCAAATAAATCCATATAGCCTTATAAATAAATAAAAGTTAATAAAACTTCATATATATCGATGTGGTTATACATATCGCCCTAAAACCAAGAATGGCGATTATTTTTTAACCAAAGTAGCTAATGCGTTGTGGAGTGTCTGTATTCAGGGAAGTAAAATGATAAGTTACAAACAAAAGTGTTCTCAGTGGCTAATTCAATTCGAAAGTGGTGGTGCTTTTGTTTCCGGAGCAGTGAAGAAAATTCATGAATTATGTCAGATGTTCTGCTTTTTTTCTTTTCCTTTTTTAAAGATTTGTATTTTTCCAAAATGTTGTGTGTACACTTTTTTTTTTTCTTTGTGTTGTGTGCTGCTGTTTGTGTCTCTGCCTTTAATACACTCATTACTCAATGCCACAGCTTTAAAATTTGAAATAAATGGACCTTTTCATTACATTTTAATATTTTTAGCCTGTTTAAGTCTTTGTGATATTTTAGTTGTGTATACACTCGTTCTATGGGTAGCATGTTATGCACTGGAGAAAGGTGTAATATTTCCTATTAGACGATAGTTGGTTCTAAGCAGGTAATCCGATTGGATGAGATTTACCGTAGATGAGGTACGAGTTATGAGCTGCCTGCCAAAACCCTCATTCAAAACAAGAGCACTTTAAGCAAGAAAATGCATCTGATAACGTATGTCATCTTAAACAACATGCTGTCTCCTTGGTAAAAGTCATTCCTAATTGCCTCCATATTTATTTATGCAAGTTTCAAAGCTAAGCAGCTTCTAACACAATGATCAATCCCAAATCCTTCTCTATCCTCTAATCAAGGGCACTACTTGGTGTTTGGGACAAGGGAAGTTAACACAACTGATGTTCTAAAGTGAAGTTAGTGAAACTATAAAAAGAACCTTATGAAATTTGCAGTCTACTTATGAAACTTATGAACAGTAATGACTGTTCAGCACCTCCATGGAGGACCGCTGTGGACGGATAAGCGCATGATAACTGGTTAAATAAAGAAGCAAATCATATTCTGTTGATAAAGGGTGTTTGTGGAACTGTTGTATAAAAGCAGTATCACACTCAAGATCGGTTGAGTCTAACCTTGTGGTGCAAATTACTTTCTTGCTGTAAACAAAAACAAACTTGTTCGTTAGCACTGTTGCCGCACACCTACATGGTTCAGGGTCTAAGTCTCACCTCTGTGTGATGTTTCCATGTTCTCCACGTCCTCTGTGGATTTCCTCTGGGTACCCTGGGTTTTTATTTTTAATTTTTTTATCTGTCCTAAGACACACTCTGTAGGCTGATTGTGCTTCTAAATTGTATGTAGTGTATAATTATGCATGCTTGTACTTTGCTGTGGGCTGGTAGTATGCACATAGAACGTTCAAGACTGAAATGGGGGAATAAGAGACCTGTGCTTCTTTTCTCCAACACATGATGGCAGCACTTTGCCCTGTGTTAAGTGTTTACCTGAAGGTGTATTCAGGTATATTTTAGTTACTCCTACCATTTAGCTCTTTAGTTGCTGATAATAGCTTGCCTTTCAGCTGAACACATAAACAGTTAGTGCAAATTGTGTTGGGGGTAAAGACTTTTAACTGTACATCCCTAACTGTTGAGGTAATTGTATTTAAAGAAGTACAAAAGAGAAGAAGAGCTGGCTACTTTGGGCTTATTTTAAGATAGTCCCAATAAGTCCTGTATACACAAAGCGATGATGCACATTGCCGCCTTAATTTAATATTGTCTGAGCTTAAATGATTGACAAAATGCAGGTGTTAGTGTTTCAGATTGTATTAACAATCACTTATTTATGGATTCAACTGATTTCACTGTCCAGCATCTTGTTCCATTGAAATATGAGAGATATTATTTACACAATACAGCATGTATTAATATCGAAACACCAGGTCTAATATTAATTGGCTATGAGCTGCGTCAATACTTTTGACTACAGGAGCCATGTTTATTTTTTCCCTGATCATATAATAACTGAAAATAAAGGAAATAAACTCTGAGATTAATACTTCTATTGTGTAGCCATACTCACAATATATCACAGTTAGCCAAATGATAGCCTGCTAGCAGACTTGACTGCTGGTTTTAAATAAAAGTAATTCTAGTCTATGATTACTAGTGAGAATTGTTAGACAGTATAAGACAATAATTAGCTGGTTTGTAATTGACCACAGCGACTAGTTTGCAAAAATAATTAGACTGATAACAACTGGCTTGGATGTTTCACACTTAGCTTGAGTAACACCGTTAGCATGTTGGTGTTTACTTAAGCTAATTATTTAGCTGGTAAGATTGGTACTTGCTGTTTTCAAAGAGCTTGATGAATAAAATTGATAAATAAGAATTTAATTGTTTTTTATTATTATTTGCATAATTGTAGATTATGTTGGTAAATCTATTTTAGTAACAGTTTTCAACACATTACATGGTTTGTTTGTATCATTTATAAGATAGCAAAGTCTCGGCCAATCTTTTTAATAGAATATAATAATAGTAAATAAAATAAGTAATAGAAATAATAATAGAAATAGTAATAGAAAACTTTGCCTAGACTACAAAAGCGAGTGCTTTCTGTGCTTTCTAAATCCTGGTTGTTGTAAAACTCAGGATTTAAAAAGCACAGAGAGAAAATAGTCGAGCAAACTGTCTCCTCCTGGATAATAGATTTATTTCCCCCAGAAATATACATCAAAGTGTTCAGTGTTTACTCGAGCTAAAATGTCTTGTGTCGAGTAACCCCCTCACATACATGATTATTGTGTAACTGTGAAGACCCCCTCGGAAACCTTTAAATATTCCCACATTTACTTTTGATTAAAAGTCTTTTGGCCTTTGCAATTTCTCCCTCATTGCTGTCAAACGTTACATAATTAAATCATTTCCATTGCTCGCACTTCCCACATGTTTGGCACGGCGCCTCATTTGTCTGAGTGGTAACAGACAGACAATTATTCAGTCAAAGCTGTCACAGCATGATTCACTTTGTACTGGAGATTATGAAAGTGCACTTTGTACACTGATTTATGAAAGCCAAAACACAGATAATAATATTAGATTTTTATGCAACTTAATTTTTCACTGACTGAGTGGGTTACTCTATTACCTACTGATATCTTATAGTTATTTGCTTGTTTTTTATTTATAAAGCTGTCAAAGTGCTTCATAAAAGTGCTATACATATAGCTTTGATTAACATGAAGATTTCATGATTAAAAGTATAATAATCTGTATTGTAATGCACGCTTTATAATCATTTCGCCTGAGGATTTAATTCCATCCTCCCATAAGAAGCAGTTACTGTAATAAAAAAAAAATACAGAACAAACATCTGGGATCTACTTCTTAGCCCCTATTCAGTAAAGTGTATTTATTTTAGAAGTCCATATGCCTAATGCACCTAAACTGATTTTGATCAAATTTACTTAAATGACATTTACGTCTAATCTGCGTGTGCAACTTTCTACAATAAAAAGATCCAGCCTTCCATTTTACCCAGTATCTACAATGCTTATCCTGGGTGAGGTCACAAGATCATGGTGTACAAAGCAGGGTACATAATGAATGGGGCGTGAGTCTATCACAAGGCACAACTACACACACACATACTATGAGCCTTTTTGGTAATACCAGTCAACCTGAAACTAATGTTTCCGACCTGCTCGAGAACACCAGCAATACACAGAGGAAACACACCAAGCACGCCACACCGGAGGTGAGATTTAATCCTCCACCCCGGACGAGTGAGACGACCAGGCTGACCACCGTGCTGTTTTATAACAAGACACATGAAAAAAAAAACACATTAACTCAATTAATTCGAAATGATTAAAGCTCTATCATGGACTCGGGAGTTTTGATAAAAGTCAGCATTCTCCATATTCTCCACATAAAACATGTGTGTGATATAAGGACATCACTGTTGGCCTCCAGTAGGTTCCAGAATGTACATCAACATTACAGAAACATATGGCATGTAGTCTGTACGATCAGTTCTGCTGATCAGTTGGTGATTAGGAAACCCCTGTGTGATCTGCATGGTAATGAGGTGGTTTGCTTTATGCAGCTTACATGCAGGAAGGGGAGAGAGAGAGAAGGAGAGAGAGAGAGGGAGAGAGTGAGAGAGAGAGGGAGAGAGAGAGAGAGAGAGGGAGAGAGAGAGAGGGGGAGAGTGAGAGAGAGAGGGAGAGAGAGAGAGGGAGAGAGAGAGAGGGGGAGAGAGTTCTGAACTGACAGCAGCAAAAATATGAGCTCCTGAACAAACTTAAACTTTTGTTGGTTTCAAGTAGAGAAGAAAAAGAAGAAAGATACCAACTTAAAGCTAAACAACCTGAGAACACACTGAACAGAGGGAGGAAGGAAAAAAAAAGAAAAAAAAAGAAAAATTGACAATTTTACCCAAAGAACCTAAGAACCTAAGAATTCACTAATAGAGACACAAAACACAGAGCAGCTGTAGGACATCAACTAAAGAATAAGAAAAACAAGAGAAAACTGAAGAAAAGCACTTCATTAAAATATAAATAAAAGAAATCTATTTCAAAAAGGCAGGTAGGAACTGATATTATTATTTTCAACCTGCTAATATAAATATCCCCTAGCTGCTAGCATCACAGCTAAGAGTGACAGTTACAGAGTGACAGTTACAGAGTGACAGTTACAGATGGCTATTTTTGAAAAATCTGAGGAGTGGAGTTTTAACACACTTGCTATCAGCTACCCAGATGACATAACTACTGAAAATGCCAAGAAAAAATACAAAGCTAAGATTTTGAGAGACTTTCCTGAGACTCTTAGAGCTGATTTTATGATATTAAATGATAAAATAATGAAAGCAGACCTGCTGTTCTACACAGAGCAACCGAATGCCTGGCACACGGCCCTCCTCTCAGCCAATAAAGGCTTGAAGATAGCTGGAAACAAAGCTATGAGACAACTGTACATTGACACCACTCCCAAATTTAACATCAACCTGTATAACAACGGCACTGTAATGATTCAGGGACCAGAATCCAGCCTGGCAAAGTTTCAAACTAAATTTAATGAGCTAAAAGCTTTAGCTGAGAAAGAAAAAAAAAAATCCTAACAGAAGCCCATCCCAGCTCAGAGACTTGCCCCCCTCCTCCCCCTGATCCTTCTGCATGTGACCCTCCCCTGCAGCCATCCTCACACACACAGCCCAGTCTCCACTCCTCACACTCCCCAAACCCCCCTCACACACCCCGATCTGCAGTGTCTATACAACGCATACAAGAGTGTCTCTCCCTCTTAGAGATGGAAATCATGGAGTTCAAGGAGAGTAAACTACAAGACAGTGAAACAATCCAACAAATGAGAGAGGAAACACAACAGCTTAAAGAACAGACTCAGACCAGAATAGGACAACTGGAAAAAAACATGGACAAGCTCCAAAAAGACAACAAATTCCTCAGAGAGGAGATGTGTACACTTAAGGACAAACTAGAACAAAAAGAGTCTCTGATTATAAATCTTAAACAGCAGCTCAACACCTTAACTGAGATATCCGAACAGTCCCACATTCATGTCAAGAACACCCACACCACCACTGACCCCCAGCCTACACACAACCTACTAGCCACCCAACAAATCAACCAGATCAGTCAGTTAGCTGCCCCACTGACTGGCCAGTTAGCCATCCTACCATGCAGCCAATTATCTACCCCATCAATTAGCCAGTTAGCCGCCCCATCAACTAGCCAGTTAGCCGCCCCATTAACTAGCCAGTTAGCCGCCCCATTAACTAGCCAGTTAGCCGCCCCACCGACCAGCCAGTTAGCCATTCCACCATGCAGCCAATTATCCACCCCACTGATTAACCAATTAGCCGCCCCATTAACTGGCCAATTAGCCACCCCATCGACTAGCCAGTTAGCTGCCCCATCAACCAGTCAAATAGCCACCCAACAGACCAACCAGTTAACAAACCCCCCAACCAGCGAGTTAACCACCCAACCAACCAACCAACCCTCAATCCAGCCCACCAACCATTCACAACACCCCAAGACTGCAATTCTCATAGATTCCAATGGCAAATTTTTAAATCACAGAAAGCTGTTCCCCACACACAGACTCGCAAAGTTCTACTGATAGTGCACTCAAGCTACTTTGCCAATCCAAACTTCAAACGCCCCAAAATATAGTGATTCACACTGGCACAAATGATTTGCACTCCAAAGGAGGGAAAGTAGCAGACTTAATGAAAAAGATAACTGAAAAAGCTCACATGGTGTTTCCACAAACCAATATAATCATCTCAACAGTTTTACCCAGAAGAGACTACTCCTGGAAGTTCATCAAAAAAATCAATGAAAATATAACCAAAGAATGCTCCATCATCCCCAACACCACCATTGCACAGCATCCAACCATAACAGATGAACACCTATTTGACCATGTGCACCTACACCAGGACGGAATCAGACTCTTCGCCAAAAATCTAAAGGATGCTGCACTCAAGAGAGACCAAAACAATCCGAAGTTCAGCAGGCCAAAAAACTCCCAAAGTCGAAGACCACCTACTAACAACCACACACCCTACCAACCACCTGAACATAGAAGACATATGACCTACAGCACACACCATTTGAAAGCCCAACACAACAGAACCATCGTCAACAACTCAAAGTCCATCAAATTTCACACTAGCAAAGCCTGCAAGAACCGAATCCAGACCAACACAGAGGCAGGATCCCTGCTTCAGAAACACCCTGTGGCAGAAGGCAACTTATAATGAAGCTCAACCTCTTCCACCCCTGCAGCACCTCTCATATGCTGATATAGTTCAAGGTAAAACACACCCAAACTCAACAGAAATTGGAGAGGTGCGACAACTACTCCAACTAATTTGTAAAATACTTGTATAAGCACTGGAGGGTATCTCTAATACAAGTAAATCCTCTATATACATGTTTATTAGTAATGTCGTTCCAGAATTATATACAAATTTTAAATATTTTAATTCCTCTATTTCGTCTCTACTATCACTAACTTAGTTTAAAAGAAAAAAAAAATGAAATCACTCTCTATAAGTTCATGGAATGTTCAGGGTTTATGTTCTTCCATTTTGGGAACTAAAACCCTAAATGCAGACTTTTTAAAAAATGCACACCATGACATTTTGATATTGTTGGAGACATGGTGCCGTTCGGACGCGGAGACTCACTGTCCCTCAGGCTACCGAGAAATTATACTACCATCCTTTAAAAGAGCCAACATAAAATATGGCAGAGACTCTGGTGGAGTTATAATTTGGTATAAAGATGATCTTACACCTTACCTGTCTGTTGTAAAAAAAGAGCTCACACATATTTGGCTTCAGCTCAGACGAGGTGTAGTGAACAATGAGAAGAGTCTGTTTATCTGTGCAGTCTAGACTCCACCTGCAGAGTTCCCTTACTACAGTCAAGACTTTTTCCACAACCTCCACACAGAAACATGCCATTTCCAGGCTCAGGGAAATGTACTGCTGTGTGGAGACTTTAACGCCAGGACACGTTTGGCAAGTGACACCGCGGATCTTCACCAAAAAGAGAATATATTTAACACACTTCCCAATTTAACCCCTACAACAAAAGAAAGAGTCAACCCAGATCCTGTAGTAAATAAGAACGGTAAGGAGTTGGTGCAGCTCTGTCGAGGCCTGGGCCTGTACATACTTAACGGTAGGATCCCAGGAGACTCCTTAGGTCGGTTAACCTACTGCACAGCTCTCGGGTCTAGTGTAGTCGACTACGCTCTCACTGACATGGACCCCTCCTGCATAAGTGCCTTCACTGTCAGACCACAGCTACCCTTATCAGACCACTGCCAAGTTAATGTCTTCCTTAAAAGAATCCAGCAACAAATTAACACAAAAGAAAACTACAAACTACTGAACCTTAATCAGGGCTATAAATGGAGTCCTAACAGTGTGTCTGAACTTCCATCAATGAAAACCAGTTCTGGAAAAAATGGAACAGCTTGAAACCGACACTACACACCCTAATCAACCAACATGTTCACCAAAAAAGCAATAAGAAAATTTTCGCATGTTTTGTAGACTTTAAAAAAGCATTTGATTCGATTTGGCACACAGGATTATTTTATCAGGTTTTAAAAAGTGGTGTAGGGGGTAAAGTATATGACATCATCAAGTCCATCTATTTGAACAACAAATGCAGCATAAAACTCGACAACAAAAGGACAGAATACTTCACTCAAGGGCGCGGGGTGAGACAAGGCTGCAGCTTGTGTCCAACTCTGTTTAATATTTACATTAATGAGTTAGCAGTGCTACTGGAACAATCTGCAGCTCCTGGACTCACCCTAAACAATACGGAAGTCAAATTTCTGCTATACGCAGACGACCTGGTGCTGCTGTCTCCTACTGAACACGGCTTGCAGCAGCACCTGGACCTGCTGGAGCGGTACTGTCAGAACTGGGCCCTGACAGTCAATCTGACAAAAACCAAAATTATCATCCTCCAAAAAAAGGCCAGATCTCAGGAGAACAGACACATGTTTACTCTGGGAAACACCACCCTAGAGCACGCGTTACACTATGACTACCTGGGACTGAAACTCAGCGCCTCCGGAGGCTTTGATCTGGGAGTGAATACACTGAAAGAAAAAGCACGAAGAGCTCTATATGCAATTAAGAAAAGATTCTACAAAACACACATCCCAATTAGAATCTGGTGTAAAATCTTTGATAGCGTCATCGCGCCTATTGCGCTGTACGGATGTGAGGTTTGGGGTCCACTCAGTAAACATGATTACACTCGCTGGGACAAACATCCCACAGAATCCCTACATGCAGAATTCTGTAGAAATCTCCTCAAAGTTCAGAGAAAAACACCAATTAACGCATGTAGGGCAGAATTAGGTCGATTCCCGCTGATTATAGCCATCCAAAAAAGGGCAGTAAAATTCTATGAACATCTTAAATTGAGTAATGAAAACAGCCTGCAGTACGAAGCCCTGAGAACCCAAGAGCTCAGCCCTAAACCCAGTCCCCTCTGTCAGCTGGTCCTGAGACTCACTAACACACTAACCCCTAACACACTGCAGTCTCACCACAGTCTCATCAGAATCAGACAAATCACTGATCAGATGAGGAGAGTGTATCTGGAGCACTGGGACAGTCAGACCCAAACCCAGTCCAGACTACACTGCTATCGGGCCCTAAAGAGAGAATATGAATTGGCAGAGTATCTCTTCACCGTCAGAGACATAAAGCAGAGACAGATCCTGAGCAGATACAGGCTGAGTGAGCACCGTCTGGCTGTGGAGACGGGCAGACACAGGAGAACCTGGATGCCCAGAGAGCAGAGACTGTGTGCTCAGTGTACGAGCGGTGAGGTCGAGACGGAGATGCACTTCCTTCTTTACTGCCAAAAATATCAACATATAAGGAACACCTTCACTGAGATCATCACGCACAAAATCCCAAATTATTCCACATTAACAGAAGAAAATGAGAATAATTTTAGGAGAAGGCCGCACTGCTACCCTCGCTGCAAAATTTATATCCGAGTGTGAGAGCCTGAGAGACAGTGAGACACAGCGTAACCTGAATGTTCCTAACTAACTAAAAATAATAAAATAAAATAATGGTGATAATGATTGTATATCACTAATGTTTAAATAGTTGTTGTTATTGTTGTTAATATTGATGTTATATATTTTTATTATTATTATTATATATATGTATATATGTAATTTTATTTATTTATTTATTGTTGTTGTTTTTTTATATGTGTATGTATATATATATATATATTGTAAGGGCCATATTTCATTCTTGTGATTTGTTGTTATGTTTATCTTACTTCAGTTTATTAGTTAAGCATTAAGCATTAAATATCATACATATAATTTGTATTGTGACATCATTTCATGGGTTGTTCTGTGACATCATCCCACAGTTATGCAGTTCCATGTCTATCACGCACGTTAGTTGTAGTTGTTGTTAAGACACGGAAGGATACAGAAAGGTGTGGAGCACACAAGCTTTTGACCGTGAGACAGTAAGCTAAAAGGAATACAGTAAAATAAGTTGTTGTAACTGTAATCTATCGAAGCTACAGAACACAGCAAGCGACTTGTCGTGACTACAGTGGATTTATGCAAGAAACTGTAACAACCGTTGTTTTTGATGTTGAAAATAAACGAGAGACAAAGAAATCAACGAAACGTCTGATGTCGTCAGTGACACTGTGTAACTAAAGACACGCGTCAGAACTTGTGAATAACATGCACCTACATTAAAGTCAAAAGCTTGGCTCCGCCGCAAAAAACAGGCACAAAAGGAAAGGCTGGAAATGGAAACGGCGCTTGCAATGGCCGATGCTGAACTAAATTCTTACCAGAACCGCAAAAAACAACATCCTGCCAGACGGAGCGTGGTCGTCGAAACGAGTGGTGCACGCCCCTCGGAACCAGAGCAAAACGACCACTGCAACCACAGTTCGGCAACGGAATACCTCGAGCTGCCATCACGCCTCCGAGCAACCCACTTAAGCATGCCAGTGAGTACCAAACCCAAAATGTCACTTTACGAACACTCACTTTACAACACTGACATAGTGGAGCCTCAGGGTAGGATGCCACTTCAGGCAGATCTTACAGAAATGTTTGCAAAGAGTCAGAGGCAACATTCCTTACCTCCGCGCAATGTTCCTCCATTCTATGGTGACCCTCTTGAGTTCACGTCCTTCGTAAGAGCTTTTAAATATGCCATCGAGACCAACACTGATAGCAATCATGAAAGGCTGTTCTTCCTCGAGCAGTATACTGAAGGACAGCCTAAGGACCTAGTGAGAAGCTGCCTGCTCATGCCAGAACATCGTGGTTACGCAGAGGCTATGAAACTGTTACATGATAATTTCGGAAATAGACAAATAATCGCTACAACGCTGATGCAAAAGGCACTCAACTGGCCGGAAATAAAGTCAGAGGACGGAAAGTCGCTCAAAACTTTTTCCCTGTTCCTAGTAAAATGTTACAATACCATGTCAAGCATTAACTACATGGATGAGCTAGACAATGCTACCAACTTGAGAGGTGTTGCCTCAAAACTGCCCTACAAATTGCGTGAAAAATGGAGAAGCCACGTATACGAGTACGAAGAGCGCAATGAAGAAACAGCTAAGTTCGTGCAGCTGATGAAATTCGTAGAACGGGAAGCAAAGGCAATGTCTAACCCACTTTTTGGAGACCTGAACGTTTCGACTAGTGGTACAACGACTAGTGGTAAAAGGCACAGCAACAAATCCCCTTCAGGATTCAAGCAAAAAATGGAAGAAAAGAGAGGTAGCAGCTTTGCGACCGGCGTAAAACAGGTTGGTAAAAATCATAGAGACTCAATCACAGTAAAGAGTAGTGGTGCGTTAGTTATTAGTGCCTTCACTAAACCTTGTGCATCCTGTGAGCAAGATCATACCCTAGACGAATGCCACAAGTTTAACAATGAGACATATAAGGTCAAATTGGACTTTCTAAAAAAGAATGGATTCTGCTTAGGCTGTTTAGTAAAAGGACATTTAAGCAAAGACTGCACGAAGAAAATTACATGTCAGTTGTGCTCAAAGAAACATCCTCGCATGCTACACATTGCAGCAAAGGACACAGCTCAAGCGATCGTAAAGGCTGACGAAACCGAACCAGTTCAAACATTGCCTGTTACAGCGAGTCACGAAACGAGTGCGTGTATCGGGGCTGGAGATGACTGTATTCTCTCCATAGTACCTGTTAAAATAAAGTCCAAGAAAGGCAACAAGACAGTAAAAGTATACGCCTTTATGGACCCAGGTAGCTCTGCTACATTTTGTACAGAGTCACTAGCAAGGCGATTAAACGTACAAGGTAAAAAAATTGACATCATGTTAAGCACCATGAACGCGAAGAAACAAGTAGAAAGCTACGTGCTTACTGATCTAGAGGTTAGCAGTCTGGAAGAAAACACCTTTGTTGAACTCCCCAAAGTGTTCACACAAAAGAGTATCCCAGTCTCAGTGGAAAATATTCCACAACAACACGACATTGATAAGTGGCCATACCTCAGCGAAGTAAAACTGTCTTACATTAATGCTGGAGTTGAAATTCTCATAGGTAACAAAGAGCACAGGCTCCTAGAACCATGGCGAGTAATTAACAGCAGGCACAATGGGCCATATGCAGTAAAGACTGCTCTCGGATGGACCATAAATGGACCTCTTCGAGAGTCGGTCGAGGAAGGCACATGTGACAATGAGCAAGTGAGCGTTGCAGTCAACAGAGTCTCCATCGAAAGTGTAGAACAAATGCTGATACAACAGTACAACCATGATTTTCCTGAACGGAACTGTGATGACAAGACTGAGTTGTCACAAGAGGACTATCAGTTTTTAGACTCTGTAACTAATTCTCTGCAGTTTACCGATAATCACTTCTACATCTGTCTCCCATTTAAGAAAGCAGCTATTCAAATGCCCAATAACCGAAGCGCAGCCATGCAGCGCGCACTGAACCTCAAACGGAAGTTTAAGCATAACCGCTCCTTTCACAAAGAGTATTTAAACTTCATGAATGACATGTTTGAGAAGGGTCATGCAGTCAAGGTCCCCACACCCCACCTAAGTCGACAAGACGGGCAGGTGTGGTACATACCTCACCATGGTGTGTACCATCCTCAAAAGAAAAAGCTAAGGGTAGTCTTTGACTGTGCTGCTAGCTATCAGGGAATATCATTAAATAGCGAGCTTCTGCAGGGACCCGACCTGACAAACTCACTCATTGGGGTGCTCGCACGCTTTAGACAAGAAGAAGTTGCCATGATGGCAGATGTGGAAGCCATGTACTATCAGGTCAGAGTTCCGGAAAAGGACACAGACTTGTTGCGTTTCCTGTAGTGGCCGAACGGAGACGTGAGTCAGGACTTGGTTGAGTATAAAATGGTTGTTCATTTGTTTGGTGCAAAATCATCTCCATGTGTAGCTAACTTCGCCCTTAGGAAAACAGCAGAAGAAAACCGCAGCAATGCATCTGCCGAGGCAGTCAACACAGTACTTAAAAACTTTTATGTAGACGACTGCTTGAAGTCTGTCTCTAGTCATAGTCAAGCAGTTGCGCTATATAGTAATCTCACCAAACTGTGCGCAAGTGGAGGGTTTCACCTCACCAAGTGGGCAAGTAATAGTCGTACATTGCTAGCTTCCATCCCTGAGGGTGAGAGAATTAAAGACATGAGGGACTTAGATTTGAGTAAAGACGTACTCCCTGTTGAGAGGGCTCTAGGGGTGCTGTGGTGTATTAATTCAGACACGCTTAAGTTCAAGATTAGTTTAAAAGAGCGGCCTGTGACTAGAAGAGGAATCTTGTCAGTCACTAGTTCAATTTATGACCCCTTAGGCTTCCTTGCACCAGTCATACTGCCAGCTAAGATCTTAATGCAGCAGTTATGTAAAGAGAGACTCGCTTGGGACGATGACATTCCCGAACAATTTATAAAAAGATGGAGGGCCTGGCTACACGAGTTGCATCAATTGTCTGAGTTTAGTGTAGCAAGATGCGTAAAACCAGTTGACTTTGGAGTCACAAATACAGCACAACTTCACCACTTCTCAGATGCAAGTGAAATGGGATATGGAGTTGTCTTATATATTAGGTTAGTAAATGCTGATGGACTTACACACTGTGCATTCATGATGGGGAATTCTCGCGTAGCGCCCTTGAAACAAACTACTATCCCCCGAATGGAATTGACAGCGGCAGTGGTCGCCGTAAACAACGACAAAATGCTGAAAGGTCAACTGGAAATAGAACTGCTGGACTCTGTGTTTTGGACCGACAGCACAACTGTTTTGAGATACATTGTTAATGAAAAACTTCGCTTTAAAACCTTTGTCGCTAACAGAATCTCCACCATACGAGAGTCAACCAAACCACAGCAGTGGAGGTACGTCAACACTTTAAAAAACCCAGCCGACGCTGCTTCCAGAGGAGCTTCCTGTGAAAATTTCATGAAAAACAACAATTGGATCCATGGTCCGCCCTTTCTTAAAACACCAGAGAGTAAATGGCCTGAAAACATTCACGATCTGTCGACGAAAGAGGATGACATTGAGATTAAACACTCAGCCTCAGCGAATCTCGTAAAAACTACAGAGAGCACAGATGCCGTGAGTAAACTGATTAACTATCACTCCGACTGGTATAAGTTAAAAAGATCCGTTGCCTGGATTCTTTGCGTTAAAGACATGCTTAAACAGAAAACAAAAAGGATTAAGGGACAGGCAAACAACTCAATAATAGAAAACCATAAGTCTCTAACAATTAAGGACTTAACAAGGGCAGAAAACGAAGTCGTTAAGTTCGTTCAAAACCAAAAATTCAAAGACGAAATTTCCATGTTACAAAAGGGTAATGCTTCCGTAAAAAGAAACAGTTGTCTCTCCAAACTAGATCCAGTACTGCAGGATGGAGTGCTAAGAGTTGGAGGACGTCTTGGTATGTCTGCAATGCCTGAGCATGCAAAACACCCTGTCATTATACCCAAAGACTCACACATTACAACTCTAATCCTAAGAAACACTCACGAACAGGTCGGACATTGTGGAAGGAATTATATGCTTTCAAAATTGCGGCAGAACCACTGGATTCCGACAGCAAATTCCCTTGTGAGAAAGTTTCTGTCCAGTTGTGTGACATGCAGAAAGATCAGAGCGAAGAATAGTGAACAAAAAATGTCAGAACTGCCACGCGATAGAATAACACCAGATTACCCACCGTTCACTAACGTAGGAGTTGACTATTTTGGACCCTTCGAGGTCAAACGGGGTAGAAGTAATGTTAAAAGATATGGCGTATTGTTTACTTGTCTGACAACAAGAGCCGTGCACATTGAAGTCGCGCAGTCATTAGATACAGACTCCTGCTTAAATGCTATTCAACGCTTCATGTGCAGAAGAGGCCAGGTGTCAGTTATGAGAAGTGATAATGGAACAAACTTCATAGGCGCTGAGACTGAATTGCGTAAAGCTGTCCAACAGTGGAATCAGTCAAAAATTGAAGGCATCCTCATGCAAAAGGGGATACAATGGATATTTAATCCTCCTGCTGGGTCTCACTTCGGTGGAATATGGGAAAGGCAGATAAGGTCAGTTAAAAAAATCTTGAGGTCTGTACTAAAAGAACAAACACTAAACGATGAGAGCTTGCACACATTCCTGTGTGAGGTGGAAGCTATAATAAATGACCGTCCCCTTACCACCGCTACAGACGATCCCACAGACCTGGAGCCCCTGACACCTAACCACCTGCTGCTGATGAAAAAACAGCCAAACTTGCCTCCTGGTCTTTTCAAAAAAGAGGACACTTACGCACGTCGCAAGTGGAAGCAAATTCAGTACCTTGCCGACCTATTCTGGAAGCGATGGGTGCGTGAATACTTGCCCTTGCTTCAGGAGCGCCAAAAATGGTCTCAGGTGAGAAAAAACCTCTCGATTGGAGACGTAGTTCTAATAATTGATGAGTCTTCTCCAAGAAATTCATGGGTCGTCGGACGGATCACGAAAGCGTTCCCTGATAAAAAAGGACTTGTGAGACGTGTACTGGTCAAAACTAAAACCAGTACCCTGGAAAGACCCATTGATAAGCTGTGCCTGATATGTGAAATGGACTGTTAATTACCTTATAAAGTAGTCATGTTCCTTTCATTTGGTACGCAGCAATATGAATACCTTAAGTTAAACCGTTAAAAAATGTTTAAAGTGTTAAGAAAGTTAATTCTAAAGTGTTAAGAAAGTTAATTCAAATTTTAATCCAATAGTAAATGTTGTGGCCCAATTGTAAAAAAAAAGAAAAAACAACAAAACAAAAAATGTGTGTAATTGTCAGTCTTCCTGCCTGTCAATTAGGGGCTGGAAATGTAAGGGCCATATTTCATTCTTGTGATTTGTTGTTATGTTTATCTTACTTCAGTTTATTAGTTAAGCATTAAGCATTAAGTATCATACATATAATTTGTATTGTGACATCATTTCATGGGTTGTTCTGTGACATCATCCCACAGTTATGCAGTTCCATGTCTATCACGCACGTTAGTTGTAGTTGTTGTTAAGACACGGAAGGATACAGAAAGGTGTGGAGCACACAAGCTTTTGACCGTGAGACAGTAAGCTAAAAGGAATACAGTAAAATAAGTTGTTGTAACTGTAATCTATCGAAGCTACAGAACACAGCAAGCGACTTGTCGTGACTACAGTGGATTTATGCAAGAAACTGTAACAACCGTTGTTTTTGATGTTGAAAATAAACGAGAGACAAAGAAATCAACGAAACGTCTGATGTCGTCAGTGACACTGTGTAACTAAAGACACGCGTCAGAACTTGTGAATAACATGCACCTACATATATATATGTTTTTTTTTTTTGGGGGGGGTGGCTATTTTGTTTATGTCTAACTAATATGATATTCTTTCATATCTAATATGTTTATACTGCATAGGTTTATAAATTCAGATTAATGTAATTAATGTTCTCTAATCGCTTTGGCAACAATGTAATACTTCTGTTAACATTCATGCCAATAAAGCTCTTCTGAACTGAACTGAACTGAGAGGGAGAGAGAGAGAGAGAGGGAGAGAGAGGGAGAGAGAGAGAGCGAGAGAGAGAAAGGGAGAGCGAGAGAGAGAGGGAGAGAGAGAGCGAGAGAGAGAAAGGGAGAGCGAGAGAGAGAGGGAGAGAGAGGGAGAGAGAGAGAGAGGGAGAGAGAGAGGGAGAGAGAGGGAGAGTGAGAGGTAGAGAGAGAGAGAGGGAGAGAGAGAGAGCGAGAGAGAGAAAGGGAGAGCGAGAGAGAGAGGGAGAGCGAGAGAGAGAGGGAGAGTGAGAGGTAGAGAGAGAGAGAGGGAGAGAAAGAGGGAGAGAGGGAGCGAGAGAGAGAGAGAGAGAGAGGGAGAGAGAGAGAGAGAGAGAGAGGGAGAGAGAGAGAGAGAGAGGGAGAGAGAGGGAGCGAGAGGGAGAGGGAGAGAGAGAGAGAGAGAGAGATTAGTATGCCAGACCAGATGCCTTTTTCTGCAGCATGGCTTTCTAAATGCCAGTGAATGACAGAGTGAGGATTGGGGGAACATACTGCAGTGGACAGGAAGGAGGGGGTTGAGGGAATACCGCTGAATGCCAACACACACGCAAACACAAAGAGAGAGAGAGAGAGAGAGAGAGAGAGAAGCACTGCACCAGGATTCCCTGTCGGAAGAGATTAAAGTCATACACTGTACATTTAGGCTGAAAATTGGCTCTTGGATCATGGTTCAAGGGTCCCTGTGATAAAAGACATTAAAAAGAGGAAAAAAAATGCTTATGATATGATTTACTATGACGGGTAACATTTTTCTCAGCCATCCATGCATTCATATATTTAGAAGATTAATGATAATAAAAATAATAATAATAATAATAATAATAATAATAATAATTAGTAGTAGTAGTATTTTTAACAGACTGGCAGATTTTTTGTGTTATTTATCACCTGCTATAATTAACTATTAAATATACAAAGATTTCTCCATGTAATACTGACACATTTTTAGCAGTTGTTTTAGAGAACACTTGATCAGACCATTTATATATTAAAACTGTTTTACAGTATTTCTGAATTGCTAAAACACATTTTTTGAATGTTTCTCTCACTTTCTCAAAACCTTAAACACAAATCACCAAACCTTCAGTGTGTGTGACTACACTGTCAGAACCTTTGACTTGTCTTGCTATATCAAACACTTGATTCAGAACTATGTTGTCTTTACCCAAAACCGAACACTGTTTTCAGATAACACACACACATCCAGCTGATGCATAAACACTACACAGCAGTCATTACACACTACAGAGATAAATGCAAAACACTGCACTCAGGGCAGAGCAGGGGAAAAATTATTCATTATAAAGTATTTGCACAATCCTGCACACATATAAATGTAGTTACAAACAAAAAATGCAGCAGATCGATAGCAAGCAATGTCTTGGAATCATTCTGTCTCAGCATCATGCCTCATGGTCAGGCCACAGGATCTCATCAACCTCACAGGCAATCCTGTCCCTTGCTAAACAACGTGGAAAGAATCCTTTAGCATGCCGAATCCAACCTTGAATCGCTTCCGCTCCAACGTCGTCACATGCTGCATCTATTGACTGAAGGAGATTTTCCTGTGCATAAGGATTTTAGACCTTCCACCTCCATGCAGAAAAAAATTATTCAATGGGATTAAGGAAGGGCGAGTATGGTGGGAGGCACACATTTATAAAAACATTCTGCGCTAATTACACCACGCACTGCACCACGTTGCCTCCGATCCTCCAGCACTGCTCGCCTCATCCCACCATCTCTCAGGGATCGAGGGCGGCATTCATCCAGGCTCTTTTCTGTTCTGGCACCTAGATGGTGGAATGAACTTCCTCTAGATGTCCGTACATCAGAGACTTTGACTATCTTTAAACGACGACTCAAGACGCATCTGTTTCTCCAGTACTTGGACTAACCCCCCTCCCCCCCCAAAAAAAAAAAAAAAAAAAAAAAACTCAGTTGTGTTGGACTAATGGTACTTGGTTATTAACCTAGTTAACCCAGTGTAAGTATGTATCCAATGTTGTAAACATTAAAGCACTTTTTGTAAGTCGCTCTGGATAAGAGCGTCTGCCAAATGCCTAAATGTAAATGTAAATGTATAAAACATGGGTTATTTTCAAACCACTCACAGATTCTAGGACCAAGGTGAAAGTTCACATTGTCCCAGATTACCACATACATGGGATGTTCTGCCTGCTCATCACCTCTCTCTTCACGTCTCAGTAATGCTTCCTGTAGAGCATACAGAAACGTTATAAGCTGGGCAGTGTTGTAAGGCCCTAAAGACACACGGCGGTGAATAACCCCGTAGCTGCTGATGGCAGCACATATGGTCACGTTGCCACTACGCTGCCCTGGCAACTCTACAATGGCACGTTGACCAATAATGTTGCGGCCTCTCCGTCTCCTCTTGGTGAGATTGAAGCCAGCTTCATCCAAGAAGATGCACTTCCTCAACTCGCTGTTGTATTTCACGCAGACGAATGAGATTATTTTGACGGACCATATTGACAATAATGTTCTCCTGCTGTTGTGAGAACATACCCCTCCTTCCACCGGCATGTGGCAGTCTTTCAATTCTAGCAAATAAAACCTCTTGTTAGAATTGTACAGACAGGCCTAATGCATTGAAATGTCACCAAATATGTACAATACATAAAATACTATTATTTTTAGTACTACTATTAGTTTTACTGTAATACTGCTAGAAAAGGGCCAAATTTTTAGAGAGTAATTTACAGTAATTTACTGAGACGTTCCACAACTGTACATACTGTACTATAAGTTTAAGGTGTATATGTAACCTGCAAATGATAGTACACTTACCTGTTCTCTTCTCTGAATGTCCTGACAGTGGAGGCCACAGAGAACCTGCTTATATCTGATTAAACACGTAGTCCTGCTTCCCTCATCCTCAATCCATAAACCAGAACATTGTGTATGATTGTTGCTCTAATTTTCTTGGAAATGATGGCTCTTCTTCTTCCTCCTCCTCTGTCTCCTCCTCCTCTGTCTCCTCCTTCTCTGTCTCCTCCTCCTCCCCTGTCTCCTCCTCTGTCTCCTCCTCCTCTGTCTCCTCCTCCTCTGTTTTCTCTGTCTCCTCCTTCTCTGTCTCCTCCTCCTCTGTCTCATCCCTCTCTGTCTCCTCCTCCTCTGTCTCCTCCTGCTCTGTTTCCTCCTCTGTCTCCTCCTTCTCTGTCTCCTCCTCCTCTGTCTCCTCCTTCTCTGACTCCTCCTCCTCTGTCTTCTCTGTCTCCTCCTCCTCTGTCTTCTCTGTCTCCTCCTTCTCTGTCTCCTCCTCCTCTGTCTTCTCTGTCTCCTCCTCCTCTGTCTTCTCTGTCTCCTCCTTCTCTGTCTCCTCCTCCTCTGTCTCCTCTGTCTCTTCCTGCTCTGTTTCCACCTCTGTCTCCTCCTCTGTCTCCTCCTTCTCTGTCTCCTCCTCCTCTGTCTTCTCTGTCTCCTCCTCCTCTGTCTCCTCTGTCTCTTCCTGCTCTGTTTCCTCCTCTGTCTCCTCCTCTGTCTCCTCCTTCTCTGTCTCCTCCTCCTCTGTCTCCTCTGTCTCCTCTGTCTCTTCCTGCTCTGTTTCCTCCTCTGTCTCTTCCTCCTCCTCCTCCTCCTCCTCCTCCTTGTCCACTTCCACTTCCACTTCCTCCTTCTCTCCTGCCCTCCATTGTGAAAATCACACATGCCATTTGGATTTGACACGGCTTTATATCCTGATTATCCTCTGTCTCCTCCTTCTCTGTCTTCTCTGACTCCTCCTCCTCTGTCTTCTCTGTCTCCTCCTCCTCTGTCTTCTCTGTCTCCTCCTTCTCTGTCTCCTCCTCCTCTGTCTTCTCTGTCTCCTCCTCCTCTGTCTTCTCTGTCTCCTCCTTCTCTGTCTCCTCCTCCTCTGTCTCTTCCTGCTCTGTTTCCACCTCTGTCTCCTCCTCTGTCTCCTCCTTCTCTGTCTCCTCCTCCTCTGTCTTCTCTGTCTCCTCCTCCTCTGTCTCCTCTGTCTCTTCCTGCTCTGTTTCCTCCTCTGTCTCCTCCTCTGTCTCCTCCTTCTCTGTCTCCTCCTCCTCTGTCTCCTCTGTCTCCTCTGTCTCTTCCTGCTCTGTTTCCTCCTCTGTCTCTTCCTCCTCCTCCTCCTCCTTGTCCACTTCCACTTCCACTTCCTCCTTCTCTCCTGCCCTCCATTGTGAAAATCACACATGCCATTTGGATTTGACACGGCTTTATATCCTGATTATCCTCTGTCTCCTCCTTCTCTGTCTTCTCTGTCTCCTCCTCCCCGTCTTCTCCTCTGTCTCCTCCTTCTCTGTCTCCTCCTCTGTCTCCTCCTCCTCTGTCTTTTCTGTCTCCTCCTTCTCTGTCTCCTCCTCCTCTGTCTCCTCCTTCTCTGTCTCCTCCTCCTCTGTCTTCTCTGTCTCTTCCTCCTCTGTCTCCTCCTTCTTTGTCTCCTCCTCCTCTGTCTCCTCTGTCTCCTCCTCTGTCTCCTCCTCCTCTGTCTCCACCTCCTCTGTCTTCTCTTTCTCCTCCTCCTCTGTCTTCTCTGTCTCCTCCTTCTCTGTCTCCTCCTCTTCTGTCTTCTCTGTCTCCTCCTCCTCTGTCTTCTCCTTCTCTGTCTCCTCCTCCTCTGTCTCCTCTGTCTCTTCCTGCTCTGTTTCCTCCTCTGTCTCCTCCTCTGTCTCCTCCTTCTCTGTCTCCTCCTCCTCTGTCTCCTCCTCCTCTGTCTTCTCTGTCTCCTCCTTCTCTGTCTCCTCCTCCTCTGTCTCTTCTGTCTCTTCCTGCTCTGTTTCCTCCTCTGTCTCCTCCTCTGTCTCCTCCTCCTCTGTCTCCTCTGTCTCTTCCTGCTCTGTTTCCTCCTCTGTCTCTTCCTCCTCCTTCTCCTCCTCCTCCTTGTCCACTTCCACTTCCTCCTTCTCTCCTGCCCTCCATTGTGAAAATCACACATGCCATTTGGATTTGACACGGCTTTATATCCTGATTATCCTCTGTCTCCTCCTTCTCTGTCTTCTCTGTCTCCTCCTCCCCTGTCTCCTCCTCTGTATCCTCCTTCTCTGTCTCCTCCTCCTCTGTCTCCTCCTCCTCTGTCTTCTCTGTCTCCTCCTTCTCTGTCTCCTCCTCCTCTGTCTCCTCCTTCTCTGTCTCCTCCTTCTCTGTCTCCTCCTCCTCTGTCTTCTCTGTCTCTTCCTCCTCTGTCTCCTCCTCTGTCTCCTCCTTCTCTGTCTCCTCCTCCTCTGTCTCCTCTGTCTCCTCTGTCTCTTCCTGCTCTGTTTCCTCCTCTGTCTCCTCCTCTGTCTCCTCCTTCTCTGTCTCCTCCTCCTCTGTCTCCTCCTCCTCTGTCTTCTCTTTCTCCTCCTCCTCTGTCTTCTCTGTCTCCTCCTTCTCTGTCTCCTCCTCTTCTGTCTTCTCTGTCTCCTCCTCCTCTGTCTTCTCTGTCTCCTCCTCCTCTGTCTCCTCTGTCTCTTCCTGCTCTGTTTCCTCCTCTGTCTCCTCCTCTGTCTCCTCCTTCTCTGTCTCCTCCTCCTCTGTCTTCTCTGTCTCCTCCTTCTCTGTCTCCTCCTCCTCTGTCTTCTCTGTCTCTTCCTGCTCTGTCTCCTCCTCTGTCTTCTCCTCTGTCTCCTCCTCCTCTGTCTCCTCCTCTGTCTCCTCCTTCTCTGTCTCCTCCTCCTCTGTCTCCTCTGTCTCCTCTGTCTCTTCCTGCTCTGTTTCCTCCTCTGTCTCTTCCTCCTCCTCCTCCTCCTCCTCCTCCTTGTCCACTTCCACTTCCACTTCCTTCTTCTCTCCTGCCCTCCATTGTGAAAATCACACATGCCATTTGGATTTGACACGGCTTTATATCCTGATTATTGATTAGGTGCAACACATTACTGATTTGAAACAGGTGTGTTACATTTTGAGTGCTTGTGTGTTACTGATGACAACAGTGTGTTGCTTGTGTTTCACTTTTGGGGCCGTGTTGTGCCATTCTGAGTTGAAGTGCACCACAATGCTACATGTGCCTTGTCAATGACAATGTGTTTACAGTTTTGCACAAAGACTGATTCCGATTTGCTAGTTGTCTAACATGAGAAGTGTTTAAAGTTCTGCAAACTGTGTGATTCAATCAATAAAGTGGTTTGTACACTTGCAACTTTGGTTTTGCAAATGGATTTTAGTGTTCAGAAATACTGTAATGTGAATAATTGAATAATATTCTTGCGCTGCACAGATTTTGGTTTCCCTTTTTGCCCCTTGGGCAGCTCTGGCCCCTTGGGCACGACTCCACAAGATCTTTTGGGGTGTGCTGTGGTTTCTTGCACTGGGACATTAAAGGCAGATCCTTTGGGCACAGAATTCGCTTTTTCTGTGGGATCGGACCAGACAGGCAGGCCTTTGGTCCCCACAGGCAGAGATACGCCTCGAGTGCCCATGATCCTGTCACCAGTTTACTGAGATAATCAGTGTTATTCATTTCAGCTGGCGGTGGTGTTTGTGCTGTGGGTGATTGGTGTATATTCTATGGACAAACATATTCGGCCAAACTTGTTAATTATTGAATTCAGGTGTTTAGGGGCAATCTTAATGCTTCAGTATACCAAGACATCTTGCACAATGCTATGCTTTAAACATTGTGTCAAGAGTTTGGGGAAGTCCCTTTTTCTATTCCAACATGACCGTGGCCCAGTGCACAAAACAAGGACTATAAAGACATGGTTGAAAGTGTTTGTTGTGGAAGAACTTAACCCCATTGAGCACCTTTGGGATGACCTGAAACTGAGATTGCAAGACAGGCCTTCTCGTACAACATCAATGCCTGAACTCATAAAAGCTGAACAGATGGAATGGACAAGAATTTCCACAGAAACACTCCAAACTCTCGTGCACAGCCTTCCCAGAAGAGTGGAAGCTGTTACAGGGGGACTGAGCCTATATTGAAGTATATGTATTTGTATACAATAGCATTACAGGTTTAGCATTTTTTGCAATATTAGATTATTATAAATTAAACATTCACCAGATAATTATTATTCTTCCCAAAAGTTAATAAAAAAAATTTAAGCTTGAAATCTGTAAATAAGTTCATATTAACATAAACCCTTTCATTTAATGTAATCTTATAATTAGAAATATGACCAGATAAATATGACTGTATTCCAGATATTTTATTGTAATGCAAAAGGTACAATCTGTACTCTGGGTTTCAGATTGCAGTGGACTCCGCTTTACATTTCAATTCAATAACTATCAGAGCAAAAACATTCCTACAGCAGAATTATTTATCTTTCTTCTCTTTACTTTCTCTCTCACTTTAATAGTTTCACAAAGATCATTACTGCAGTGTTATATGTTTATTATTAACAATCATATTACTGATTATGTTACTGATGGACAGTGAAAACAGTGAAGGTGCAAAAATCTACCGTGGTTTGTGAGGAAAGCTTTAACAAACAGATGGTGAAGGAGCGATCCTTATAGGCTTCTGTGTGTGTGTGTGTGTGTGTGTGTATGTGTGTGTGTGTGTGTGTGTGTGTATGTGTGTGTGTGTGTGTGTGTGTGTGTGTGTGTATATGTGTGTGTGTGTGTGTGTGTATTTGTGTGTGTGTGTGTGTATGTGTATATGTGTATATGTGTGTGTGTGTGTGTGTGTGTGTGTGTGTGTGTGTAGGTGTGTGTGTATGTGTGTGTGTGTGTGTGTGTGTATATGTGTATATGTGTATATGTGTGTGTGTGTGTGTGTGTATATGTGTGTGTGTGTGTGTGTGTGTGTGTGTGTGTATGTGTGTGTGTGTGTGTGTATATGTGTGTGTGTGTGTGTGTATATGTGTGTGTGTGTGTGTGTGTGTATATGTGTGTGTGTGTGTGTGTGTGTGTATATGTGTGTGTGTGTGTGTGTATATGTGTGTGTGTGTGTGTGTGTGTATATGTGTGTGTGTGTGTGTGTGTGTATATGTGTATATGTGTGTGTGTGTGTGTGTGTGTGTGTGTGTGTGTGTGTGTGTTGGAAAATACTGTGAGCTTGTGTTGTATTTTGTACAGTTCTGGCTTCAGGCTTTGCTACCTGATGAGTAAAAAACGAAACTGCCAGGTTCCGGTTCCAGGGATGAAGGACATGGCGATACAGATACAGTCTGTACAAATACCAGCAACAGGGTGTGAAAACCTTGTGAAGACTTACAGAAAATGTTTGACCTCTGTCATTGCCAACAAAGGGGATATAACAAAGTATTGAGATTAAATTTTGTTATTGACCAAATACTTATTTTCCATCATGATTTGCAAATAATTTCTTTAAAAATCCTACAATGTGATTTTCTGGATTTTTTCCCTTATCTTGTCTCTCATAGTTAAGGGTACACCTATGAGGAACATTACAGGCCTCTCTCATCTTTTTAAGTGGGGAAACAATGATTAAATACTTTTTCACCCCACTGTACATGCGATTCACTTGCATGTATTTTGCCTTTATTCAGATCATGAGTTCAGTTACTTGACAATAATCCCAGATTGCTATGTCAGTCAAGGTCACTTTGTGTAACACAAAACACTATTAAATCACCAGTCAGGCCAGAGATTAGCAAATTATTTAGTTATACAACTTAATCACTTTTCATCTCTCTTCCTCATTTAAGGCATTCCGCTGTCACTCAGGTGACGTGTCACTAAACGTGCTAACCAGTAATCCGGAGATTTTCGTGCCGAAAAAAATAACAGCATACTACCCCAACTCCTCCAAGTTCGATGGGGTAAATTTTGCAACACACACTTACTCCATCAAACGCACACTTACGTTGTGCTCAAACTATATTTTCTGCGTGTGCTCATAATGTTACTCAGTATATAATGTGGTCTGCCTGGGATGTGTGTGGTGACTGGGGACGGTTCCACTTTACCATGAAGACGGTCCAAAGTGATTTGTCATTCATTATATACTAATTGTCTCACTGAACAGATGCAAATATGCTGTTTACCTGCTTCACTGGTGTTTTCTCACCATTCCTCACACTAAAACAAACAGCATTCAGTCCCACCCTGCCGTAATTCAAGCCTCCAAACAACCAAGAACCATACTGTACATCAATAGTGTCAAGTCTGGGAACCAATCAGCAACCAGTGCACCTCTAATCAATATCTCATCATTGTCTCTGAGAAAAAAAACTCTGGTGGTATATGTGTAAAACTTAACATGCATATTAATGTACCTACAAGCTGCCAAAATCCTCAAATAAATGCACGGCATAGAGTTGCTTACTCCAAAAAAAGGCAAAAGAGACTTTGAAAACCGAAAATTGGTCACCTTGTTTTGCACTCAAATCAAAATGTTAGGTGAAACGATGTTATGAACAGTTATGTGCCGGATTTAATAATCTACTTTAAAATAAGATATTAATAAGCTACTTGTTGGATGTAAACAAACACCTGCACCAGTAGGTATTAATTAGAAAATCTAATCAATATTTTTACTGGGATTAGTTCATATTTTCATCGCTGAAATAACAGCGCTGAAGTGGCATAAGAAATTTGCACTCGAGTCATTTTAAGAGAAATCTTAATCTTTATTCGATCTACTTTTTCCATTTCTTATCTGTGGTTCACTCTCTCCGATTGCAGAGAGTGTATTTGGCTGACGATGAAAGAAGTACGACTGAGGGTAAACCAGGCATAAGATACTCAACCTTACAAAAGTTTATTTCTTTATATTAATAAGTTAAGCAGATAGTTCTGTTGTACAGAAAGATGGTCAGTCATGTCTGTGGCCTTCAACCTAAAATAATAAAATAATACATTAATAATAATGTAATGTAATAATACATTACATTAAAGCTGATCAGCTTATTTTTAGCTTTAATCTTTTAACTATTTCTACAAACACTTTCCCATTGCGACCGCTTGCCGGAAGCAGCCGAAAGACCACAAAAATGGTTACTTATGGTTACTTAGTGTTCAATATTTTAGTCATTCTAAAAACTTTTATATTAATAAAAACTTTTATATTGTTGGACACTGCGGTGTGGGTTATCAAACCCTGTTTTGAAACAACCTCCCAGTTGTAACATCTTTATACAAATGAGCAAACCTTGCGTGCATTACGGGATTTTTGTCAACATTCTCGTGTGATTAGTAAACATTTTGTTTACTAATCAGGTGTTTTTTTCAACTCTCATATAATTATTTAAAAATTCAATGCATTTCCTTTAATACCATTTAATAAAAACTGCCTTTCTCTAAGTTATTACGAAAAATCCATCATTGCTTTTTGCCTTAAATCGGTCAAGTAGTAATCCTATTAATAAAATCTTCCTTGAAGTTTAGGAAATGTAATATTTCATTAGCAATACACCATTGTGGGAACAGTCTACTAAACAAATAAATACATAAACATCAAAATTTCTACCTGCCAGTGTTACACATCTGACGGTGTTGACATCTACAGTAAATAAAACAGATTTTTTTTTCTTTTTGTTTGTTTGGGCAGCGGGTGGTGGGCGGTGCATGGCTGGTGGGCGATGGTGTTTTTACAGGTAGTTGGTAAGGTACATCTGACATATGACATATGACTTTTATGTCGAATATCGTATGTCAGGTGTTCCTTACTAAATGTAACGGTAGGCAGCACCATCATCCACTTTTACACCATCATGTGATCGTGTCACAGGTATTCCCTACTGAATGTGGTATGGCAGATCAGGCTGATCTCAGGGCTACTGAAATGTTGGATTAGACTGAACAGCGTCTAAAACAATACAACAGGCAGAACCAAGAGCTGCTGAAAATTTTGGATCAGCATTAGGAGCATTAAAGACATGCCTCCCAAATGACATACAGTGTGTAAATGAGTGTGAGCCCTCCAGGTCTACTGGAGACACTTTATCAATTGAAGTAAAAATAATGTAAAGTAGAATTAAAAAAGAGTTTTATGCTGAGTTAATTCAGCTTATAAAATTGATCATAATCAAAATATTAATTATTATACAGTGTTTTTATACAGAAAAACACAATATTACAGTACAGTACGTGCTGGACATGTTTGTCCCAGTTCTCAGGAGTGACTGATTTACATTTATATTTAAGATTTTAATTTACTTACATTGATATTTCTTCTATTTTTTTTTTTTACCATTTTATACCCAACATTTACATTTAATTTACACTGAAAAATAAAACAGTTATTTAACATTGTTGATTTATTATTGCTTAATTTATTAGACGCTTAAAACTTTTATTGCATCTTCTTTATTAAAAACAATAACTCATGCTTATTCCCGAGGTCAGTGCTTATCAGAATCATTGGTCTAAATGAGGTTAGTACAGCATGAGCCTGTCAAGGATTATTTATTTTAAAAAACACAAGTCAATGATTATTTATGAAAATAGATAAATATAGTGCTGATTCAACTGCAACTAATTAATCTTAAGTCTTTGTTTGTAGACAGTTGGGGGAATTCATTCCACAACCTGGGTGACAGGGCAGAGAATATCTTTTTTGTCTCTGGTAGTGGGGTGTAGATGGAACAGCACATCCCAGAGTACCTACAGTAGCACACGTGCTAGGCATCTTATGCAGGCAGCTACAAAAAGCAAGTAAAGGGGAAGAAGCAGTGAGGTGATGTGAAAGATCTTGAATACAAGTCTTGATTTTGGTTTAGTTGAATGGGTTGGATGATTTGTCAGGCCAGGTAGTGTTTAGTAGTAGTTCAGTCTTTAAATAACTAGGTATCAATAATTAAGCACTACAGTGGATTCTGTAGAGTGAAAGAAGGATCTCTTCGATGTCTCTCTGGATCTCAAAGTCAAAGAGTTGTCAAAGGTTATGCATCTCTAGCACCGCAATCATGCTGGAGCCAATATTCACAGGGAGACCAAAAAAGCAGAGGTTTGTGAACTCATATGATAATATGATCTCAATGGGAGAAGAGCAGGTGGACAACAGACAAGGACCCAGGAGTCCTGTGGAACACCAGTGGAGAGTCTGCAGCGTCTGCAGGGACCATATGTGTTTATATTCCCCCGTGTCATCTTACACGTCTATGACTGAACATCGAGGTAAGAATCCAACTGTATTACCATGCTATGTCAGGAATTTAAAGCTCATGAGGACAGTGCTATGACTGAGTATGTGGGAGCCTGCTGAAAGGCAGGGGGGGGGGGGGGGGGGGGGGGGCTTGAGACCGTCTTGAGTCGTCGTTTAAAGACAGTCAAAGTCTCTGATGTACAGACATCTAGAGGAAGTTCATTCCACCACCTAGGTGCCAGAACAGAATAGAGCCTGGATGAAACTCGCCCTCGATCCCTGAGAGATGGTGGGATGAGACGAGCAGTGCTGGAGGATCGGAGGGATCGTGGTGCTGTGCGTGGTGTGATTAGCGCAGAGAGGTAAGTGGGTGCTGGGCCATTTTTAGCTTTGTAGGCAAGCATCAGTGTTTTGAATTTGATGCGGGCAGCTACAGGAAGCCAGCGGCAACAAGTTTGGAAAGTATGAGGAAAAGAAGTGGTTGAGGACAGTGACAGTTTTGCTGATCTAGAGGAATTATGCCTTTCCTTAATACACAGTCAGATTCTGTATATACAGTAGTCTGCCACTTTCCATGCAGACTGGTTAGCATCTTGGAGATCATTCTGAATTGCATGTTTTTTTTGCTCAACTTCACATTACTTAACATTGTAATGTGAAGTTGAGCAATTTTTAAGTAACAATTTTTTGCCAACCTCTACATAGCATGAAAGAACATTCAAAATATCATTACAGAATGTCTAATAGATGTAAGATAACCAAATAAATCTATAGACCTCTTTAGACCTATGGATTTTTTCTGCAGAAGAGGTTATGGAGTAACTGCTGTGCAACTGTTGGATGGGTTATTTTTGGCTGTGGCGCTATATTCCAAACTCTTGAGACTGTACTTTAGTAATGGATGTAGAGCTAGGAAATACAGAAAAGTTTCCAAAAAAACAGGAAATTTCTGACATTTTTATATGGAGCCATGCAAAGTGTTTTTACGGATAAGGCTGTTCAAAATTCATTTTTATTATTTTTTTTCGTCAAGTTTGATTTATTCTTTGCTAAAGCTAAATTTACAGCTTACTCTAACACGATGAGGAACAAGACAGGACTTGCAAACACACCTGTCTTTACTATTTGTCCCTTATTTAATGAGCTGAATATCAATGTATCAATGATTAATTAGCATAAGAGCCAATATTTAGTTGCCATGGATACAGTGGGGAGTGTGAGGAAATACCCTGCATTTGTACTTGTAGATGACTCCACAATTATAATGATTAGTGCTATTATTTTAGTGCAATGGAAATTTCCTTGTATTCAAAGTAAACAAATTCTATTGTGATAACACCTACCAATCATATCATTTATATGAACTCCTGTCTTGCATAAACATTTTTATAGTTTGCATTTAGTGTTACAAAATTAGAATTAAGGTGCACATACAGTAATAGGGGTTACAAGACAAGAAACATGGGACACAAACATAACAGAGCTGGTGAAGAAGGCACAGCCGAGGCTTTACTTTCTGGGGATCAGGAAGAATAACATCTCTTAGAAACATCTCTTAGTAGGAGTCCTTCTATCATTGTACTGTAGAGAGCATTGTGACATACTCTCTCTTTGTTTGGTTTTCTAGCTGCACAGCTTCACTCATCATCTATACTGGATCACTTTATCCTGTATTTAAGGTCACGGGGACTGGAGCCTATCCCAGGAGACTTAGGGCATGAGGCGAGGTGCGAGGGTGCCAATCCATTGCAGGGCACACACATACTCACACACTATGGGCAATTTGGTAACACCAATTAGCGAAACATTTGAAGGACAGCACTATCTGCTCCTTCAGCTTGCGTGAGCTCACAGACATCCATGATTGGCTGTAAATTAATCTCTGGATGATAGAGCGAGCACTTTAACAATGCGCCACTTGGGGGCCCTAAATTTTGTACGTTTTTGGAACCATGGAACCTTGGATTACGAGCATAATTCGTTCCAGAAGCGGGCTGGTATTTCAAAACACTCGTAAATCTAATTGTTCCATGGAAAATGATGGAAACTTAAATTATTTGTTCCACAGCCCCAAAAAATAAATACATAAAATAATTAACACAAAATATAAAGTAAAAATAAAACAAATTAACCTGCACTTTAACCTTAAAAGTAAAAATAAATCCAGACAGATAAGTGTTTCCGTTTGTGTGCACTGTTTTTGTGTAGAGCAGAGAGAAAGAGTGTGTGTGTGTGTGTGTGGCCAATGACACGCTCGCACACAGACACAAAGAGCAGGCTGATGCAGAAAGGGAAAATGGATCTTTAACCTCTCTAATGAGACTTGCTTTCGCTTTTCCTACCACAGTCAAAATTCTCATCTCCCTTGTGCATGGAAGAAGAATTATATAGGGCCCATGAAATGCAATGTGTTTGATACCTGGAAACAAAAGAAAACTGACACATTTCACTGTCAGAGTTCTTGATGAAGGAGGCAAATTACTCTGTATTCTCTGAATTCACTGAGAATTAACAGGGGCAACAAAGTTGGCAAGTATGAGAAAAAGAAGTGTGTCACTCATCTCCTATTTCATAATTTCTCCAGGCACTGTCGGTGTCTAGTCTCTCTATATACTCCCCCGCTCTACTAATGCTTCATGCTAGCATTTCACTGTTAGTAGGTTGAACGTTTTCTCAGTAGTAAGAGTTTCATCGACGTACTGCCCTTGAAGTCTTCTGAAAAAAGCCAACTGGTTTCATGGCTTCCTTTATAAAGCCATAGTCTTGAAATAACTTTAACAACTTCTCCTACAGTCATGATTGAAGTTTTGTGATATTGAACATTTTGTGATATTGACCATTCAGATTAAGTCAGACTTTAATTGTCAGATTATTGATGTTTCACAAAATGTGGGAATCTTCTTTACTTTGTTGGTGCTGCAGCTTCTCTGTCCTGCCGTGAGCTCGACTGATGGTAATATAAATGCATCTTTCTATTGATCCTTTCATAAACTCTGGAGTTATTGCTGGTAGTTTCTAAATCCTACACGTCTGTGTACAAAGCTCATTAAATTAAATCTTAAATTAAGATGTATCTCACGGTCATAGAAAAGATGGTACTGTGTTTCAGATCAAATTATTATCCTGCATCAAGCAAAGAAAACAAGTAAGTACTGTACAGTATATTTCTGAAATTGGAATGTGGTTAAAAACTGTCCAACACATAATTAAAACCTGCAGGGATAGAGCTGGACCCTCAACTTCACAGAAGAAATATGATTGTAAAAATACAAAGATTTTACACGTGGTAAAGTTACATTGTAAAAACAATGTGCAATAAAACTAAACCTACATTTATCAGTATGTGATGGAAACTCACAGAAATGGGACTAAACAGCTGTGTATCCATAAGAAAACCACTTGTTAGGGTTCAGTTGGTTAGAGAGTCTAAAGATTGGATTTTGGAGCAATGCAACAATGACATGTGGTCAGATGAGTCCGGATGTAGCGATAGTGGCTGCTGTACAAGCCTCTGTAGGCAGTGTTATGATCTGGGGTTGCTCCAGTTGCTCACGTCTAGGCTCAGCAATATTATGTGGCAATAAAATGAAGTTGGCTGACAAGCTAAATCTACTAATGACAAGTTCTATGGAGTTTCTCTTTCCTAATGGCACATATTCTGTATGCATTACGTAATCAAAACTAAAGTATTGTAGTTCAATATTGTTTGCAACATTTTTGCCGGCTACTATACAGTACATGGTGCAATATGTTTGCATTGGTGACCCTGTGGTAGAATCCTCATCTGCCATGCGGGAGGTTTGTTTCCTGGCCAGTGCATCATACCCAGTAGGGCTGCACAAGTCATCTGTCACTAATGCCGGTCCCGAGCCCAGATTTGCATCAGGTATGGCATCCAACATAAAGCCTATGCCAGAACAAATATGCAAAAATGAATTTCTACTGTTAAGACCCCTAACGGGAGCAGCTAAAAGAGTGAGAATTTTGGACTGATGTTTGTGCTGTTCCCTATAACGGATTGATGTCATTAATTTTGTATTGTTGTCTTACAACCTAATCAGGATAAGCTGGTTCCTAATGACGAATTATTGAACGTACGGGTATAGTATAATAAGTATAGTATGAGTATATACTGCTGTCATAGTTAGTCCTGCCGGAGTCTCTGCTTGCACTCTGCACTAAATATACATTCACTTTTTACATTGTTCGACTGTGACCAGACCTAACTGTTATTTCTCCATCTCTTTGCTCTCTCCTTTCCTGCTCTCTCCTCTCTCTCTCTCTCCCTCTCTCCTTTTTCCTCTACCTATCTCTCTGTCGAGCTATACATGTCGCTCCTGAGCTGCCAGTGATCCAGACCCCCTCTGCCCGCTGGACCTCTCTAACTCATCCTGGAGTCCTGCTTCTGGTTGGAGATCTCATCACATGGATGCCCCCGTGTGGTCTGCCTGGGATGCGTGTGGTGACTGGGGTTGGTTCCACTTTTCCATGAAGGTGGTCCTGTCCTCGACTGATGCAGACAGCTGTTCTCCGAGGACCTGTGACTTCAGTCGCTCAATAGTTCAGGACTGAAATTTTTCACAGTCTACCTGAGCCTCCAGGAACAAACTGGACTTTAATCTTACACATCTCCTCTTATACTGAACTTCCAGTCTCACATGGTTTTATGCACATCAATCCCTGCTATCTGCTTTCACCCAGATGAGGATGGGTTCCCTGTTGAGTCTGGTTCCTCTCAAGGTTTCTTCCTATTACCATCTCAGGGAGTTTTTCCTTGCCACTGTCGCCGTCGTCCTAGGCTTGCTCATCAGGGACAACCAGGGACAATCATATCATTTTGATTCATACACATTCACATTTCATACAAACTTAGTTCTTTTGATTGTGTAAAGCTGTTTTGTGATGATGTAAATCGTTAAAAGCGCTATACAAATAAAATTGAATTGAATTGAATTGAATTATATGTAACAAACTTATGCTTATCCAGCATTGTCCACTCTTACTACACTCCACCTTTTTTAGATATTCATTTTAATTATCAATGTTAGTGCTGTTTGTTAAGAGGAGGAAGATGATGCTAATTAACTGTAAGATGCACAGAATGCTGCTGTGTTGCTTAGGTTGCAGTTTGGACAGGTGGTACCTTATGCATATTCATACACAACTGTATTGCACAATGATCTCAGTTTTCTGACACACAGTATGTTACTCTGCAAAATTATGAGAAACACAGGAACTGAACATAATAAGTAAACTGAAATTAAGTGAACTGAAATTAATAAGTAATACTTCCTTAGCTCTTCTCAAGAATGCACAGAGTGAAGACACCCATAAAAATGTCATGAAAAAATGTATGCATAAAAAAAATGTCACATTTTTATCAGGTCAGTAGAAGCTGGATTGTTAAGTGGACTGCCGCAAAGATAAATAGCATGGAATCTCAAATGTATTGTTAACATAATTATAGTTCAGTTTATAGAGGATAAAACCTCAGTGGAGTCATGGGCTGGACAACCTTGGCTTTCTGAAACATGTCTTCATGCTATTCAAAAGAGGAACAACATTTTCAGTCTATCTATAGATGAGTTGTTGCTCTAAAAGAAAAATCATATATTAATAGCTGAACTGAAAATATTTTGGTGCATACATTTAATTTTTTACTTCTTGCATATCTGTATACAGTAATTGTGATGTCCTGTTTATCAAATTTTTCATGAATAACATATTCTTTAACAGCATCTCTGATAACTGCAGGAAGAGCAAAGAGTTACTGAATATGCATCAAGCGCGGGCGTCCTGACCCCTAGCCCACAGAGGTCACATGGTAAACAATTGCTTATAAAAAAATGTGAAATCACTTTGCTTTAACAAAAATGTGTTAATGTTATGTGGTGTTAATGTTACAGCTGATCGGTGTATGATGCTGTGTATACCAAATGACTGATTTTTGCCTGATTTAAAACAGGGTGGGAGAAATGCATAGACTCACCATTGCCAATTAATTTGAGGTTAACGTCTTGTTTTCTGTATCAGATTTGAGTTCAATCTACTTTGCTCATTTGAAGAGTAAATTTACATGTAGCTGTGCAGCTCGGGCAATAAGCTCCTTTTAAATAATTCCCGTTAAATGTTTTGCTGCATTGCGGTTGTCGTTTGCTCCAAGCCAGTGCCATCCAGGGGGTGGAGAGGGGATTTAAATTTCTCAATGCTTAACACTCCCTCGGACACTTCCTAGGTAGAAAACGAACACAATGACTCTGATCATGGCTTAGTATGTCTGTCTAGCAACAGCTGTAACATATCATGATTCTTATTTCACCTTTTAGACTCTGGAGTGCCTTCACATGCCTTTGTCGGGTCTTCTCAATCGCTGTTTCTGTCCATCACTCACTGGGACAAAGTCTGTTATATACAGTACAGTACAGACTGTCAGCATGCATGTGAGGATAATGCAGAACTGAGCTGATAACTTGTGCAGTGTATATAAATACCCTACATATCCCTGTTAAAATCAGCACGTTTGTGGGATTTAAAAACTAAAATGAATTTAAAAATTATCAGGTATTTCTTTATTAAAAGTAATTTTTGTAGTTTCTGTAGTTTTGGAAATACCAGTTAATTTGTTTTCCCATTTTTTCACCCTAAAACATTTGTTTTAACAATAAGAAACTGTTATTTTAGCAGATTTATGTATTATTTATTTATTTATTTATTTATGTTTTGTTTTTTTGTTTTTTTTTACTCCCCTGTATGTTTAATGCTGTATATGCAGTTTGTTATCTGGAGAGTCTTGGTACTGTAGTCCACATCCTGTAGTAATATTGTTAGACTTTTCTCTACCATATCAATTACAGAGTTTACTCCAAAAGATTTTTCTGTGAATGCAACAGTGTGGAAGGACAGGATAACAGTTTAGCTACTGCACCTCCTGCACCTCTATCACCGGCCTTATGTTATATTCCAGTCAGAGAAATAACTTGCAGATTAACTGTTTCCCTAAAGGTTAAACACATGCTATTTTTCTTTAAATCCAGACAACATTCAAATTCTGAAGGCATTTATGAAATCTATGAAATATGTGCAATAACATCTCTTGCTTCTGTGTCTCAAGAGAGTGGGGTTCCCAGGTTTCTTTTTAAAAAGGATGAATCTATCTAAAACATGCACAAACTTACTGAATAGGATGTGCCCTTTTTAAATCAAAGGGTCCCATGTTTTAAAATTGAGTTATTTGTTTGTTTATATTTTAGAAATCTATATTTGGTAAAAAATATTCTGAAGAGCTGCTTACAAAAAAATCAGTATCTGTTAAAACAGGATTTGTAAAAAAAATCTTGTGCACATCTTTTAGACCAATTATGAATTTGAGTGCTATAGCTGAGATCATGTAACTATCAAAAAGTAAAAATTCATTTCAACAAGAACTAATTGTATATTAGGGTTGAAAATATTTTGTTTCCCTTTTAATTAAAGTTATTCCATTATCATTTAACTAAACACACTTAGTGATTTGACAGTTCGGTGAATGCTGACTGATGTTTCAACACTCTTTACCTCACTAACCCTTTAATGGAATATTTTTCTCTCATCTGAATCCAACGGTAAGGAAAATGTAATGTGATTTTAGTGAAAGTCTCTGTGAGATGTTAGGCCACATTAAAGAATGATCGGATCTCATTATTTGCTGTAAACATATTACACATGAGAGCATGTAGGAGTGGATCGGCCCCTAATTTCTTAATAACTTCAAAAGGATGGGAGGATACCTTCTGGCTTTTTGTAGAAAACTTTGATGTCTATCAATGTCCTGCTTATCGCTTTCATGTTACAGGCACAGTTGATTTGTTTTAGATAAACCAAGGTTACCATAAATGAAGTCAGAACAGATCACTGTACTGTAGCTTCCCATACAGGGGCTTAATATTCAGAATGTGTACATACAGTGGTGTCTAAAGGACTGAGTGAAAATGTTTCGATGTTTGTGTTATTTTATAATTGTAACAAATTTCAGTAAACGATATATCATAGACAACAACCTCAAAAATTCTAGAGTTTGTAAAGATTTTCTTTGTCTCCTTCTGTGCTTTAATTAGAGTTTGCTTTTAAGCTAGACGATATCTACTGCAGTCCTGTCTTAAAAAAGATTTGACAAAAGGAAAATAACAACCAATAACAAAAACAAATCTCACAAATTTGCTTACATAAAAAAATTGAACAAGGAATAGTGCACAATCCTAAATATTAAATATTAAAAACACTGGACATTTACTTTCTTTACTTTCAATATTTGAAAATTCTAAAAAATTTTCATATTCTAAAATATAAAAGTACTGCACTTTTACACGGAATATGGACGCATTAATGATTGGTTACAGATCGGGCTGCTAGTAGTATAGCTTTTAAAAGCGTATCGTTTTTATATTTTTATATAAAGTAATTAAAAGTAAGTAAAGTTCTTTGTATAAACAATTATTTGTCTTGTCTTGTGTAATGTCTTTAGCATGCATCTACTTTCTTTCACCCTCCTTTCTCTGCACTTCATCCGACCTGTGTTTTCTTTTTTACTACTGTTCTTTTATCACTCAGTATATCATGTTTAACCTTTGGTACTGGTCAAAACTAAGTCTGGGTGATGAAGATTTTATTTTACTAGCTTGCTTAAGTAAGCTCAAATGCTATACCATGCAGTTTTACAGAAAATAGACCCTCAGAATTATTAGCATGTTGTGTTAAATCTTCATGTGTCCCTAAATTGAGAGGTGGATTAAAAGTGAACTGAATAGTGGTAGGAGATCTGTCTTACTGACACATTAGTGTGTCATTATATATCTGTTGAAAGTTTTGTAATAGTTTAAAGAATCAGGTCCCTTGATTTAGAACACTAGTGTCAATCTTTTGGTTTGTTAGGAATTCAATAACAACAGTCTGCTAAATGGCTGGTCTGCTACAGACGCTAATGTATTTCTAATTAACAGGTTTTATTTCTTTAGCAAAATTTTTTTGTGTATTCTTTTAAAATTACTGACTAATATTGTTAATAAACTCTCAGAGGACTAAGAGCCAGGGAGAGGTGAGACAGAAGAATAATCAGTAATGGTTGGATAGCTCCCTCAGTCCTTGGTCCTGACCTCGGGTTGGTGTTTTACCAAGCTTACAATAGAGATACGATAGAGCCAATTTAAACTGAAGTGCTCTTGATTCAAGATTCTTAAATGCAGTTGAATTAAATTAATATTTACTGTTGTGAGTGACCTTGTGATGGATTGTTCTCTAAGTCTCCTGAGATAGACTGCAGGCCACCTGCAACCCTGTACACAAAATAAAGCCCAATCCCATTTCTATTTTCTACCCCTTCCCCTACCACTCGCCCCTTCCACTTGTCCCTTGAAACGAAGTGGAAAGGGTTAAAATATTTCCCCTAAGAAATGGGACACCACTACAACACTGTTATACGTCATCATACGTCTCCGTTAATTTACATGTACACATACAGTATGGCCGTAAGCAAAACAAAGAATGCGTTATCAAATGCTCGGCAAACTGCCGTGCTACTGAACTTTTATATCTGTTTGTAGGATGTAGTAAAGTGTATATGAAATAAAAATATATTTTTGTAATATCGGTGCTATCCGCCAGCAAACTTTAGTGTTTTTTTTGCAAATGTTTCTTTACTGAACATCACCATAAACACTAAAGGTAATATACATATAATGAAAACTTGTCATAAAAACCCTTATTAATGGCAAAAATTAGTTACATTTATGGGTCTGCTTGCTCAATGAGCAGCCATGTTGAAAATTTCGCTTAGCCCTTTTGAAGTGAGGTCCCGAAAAATCTTCGTTTGGAGGGCTATCTGGCCCTTCCCCTTACCCCTACCCCTCCAACCAAAAGAGAAATGAGACACCCCTTAAGTGTGTACAGGGTTTATTTTTTTATTAGAAGATAAAGGAATAAATTACTGTTATACCGAAATACAGTCAATCTTTAAATTGTGAGCATAAATCGTTCCGGAAGCAAGCTTGTATATTAAGGCACTTGTATATATCAAAGCAAATATTTGTTCTACAACCCAAAAATATTCAACTACAAATAATTAATGCAAAGGAAGGAGGGGGGATACTGTGTAGGACAACTTTCACAGACGCGTGCAGAAACGCCCACAAAAACAAAATCACTGCTCTGTCCGGAAACTTCTATAACAGGGATCCTCTCTAATGACACTTGCTTTTGCCCTCCTTTGGAGGATTTTGCGACGATAATGTGACGAAATGTGGCGTTACATTGTTATTGCATTGTCGCACTGCTTTTTAACCTTTTCCTAACAAGGGAAAGAACAGTCAGTACACTTGGACACAAAACAAATAAAATGCTTTACATGCATTTACATTTAGGCATCTGGCAGACGCTCTTATCCAGAGCGACTTACAAAAAGTGCTTTAATGTTTACATAATTGGATACATACTTACACTGGGTTAACTAGGTTAATAACTAAGTGCCATTAGTCCAACACAACTAAGAAGAGGTTTTTTTTTTTTTTTTACATGCGAGTGTAAGTCAAGACCTTGCACATTAATCACGTTAAAATTTATCAAAAATTTTTGCTCATCTTGCAAAACACTTACAGGCCAAGTTACTTGCAATCCGAAGTTCCACTGTATAAGAATATTTCTAGATATTTTCTTGTATTGATTTCAAGCTTTCTTATGTCATTGATGAATAATTTGACTTATTTTTCCAAAAATAAAATTTTAACTAACAAAATTAATTAACAAGGCCCTTAAGCATGACGTTAGTAAATGTTTAAAATCATTTAAATATTTATTTTTACTAGATAAGATTTTTTTTCTTAGTGTACCCCTTTTGACAGATGATGTGAAGAAGTGATATGAACAATTATGATACTGTTTCTTTTCCCACATATGAAAAAAGGTGCAATTAAATCATCAAAGTAATGAATTACATGATCAAGGGAAACAGGATGATCAGGGGGAACAGGTTGGGCCTGAGCTCAATTTTGTAAACGCTGTGAATACATATGTACATGTGCTTTCTCACTTTTTATTTTATTTTTAATAAATTTGCAAAAATCTCAAGTAAACTTTTTTATGTTGTCATTATCGGGTGTTGTGAAAAAAATGACTTTAGTCCTTTTTAGAATAAGGCTGTGACATGTGACATAACAAGATGTGGAAAAAGTAATGTGCCTTCCGGATGTTGTATGTTGTCCTTTTAAGAGTTGCCGTCCCTCTCTCAGTGTGTGCGCTGCGGAGGTGTGTGCATGGTAGGAGAGAACAAAGTAAGAGCTCAGGTGTGCTGCTCACCCCCGAAACCCCCTTCAGAAAGGCAACAGCTTATTATGCAAAGATGTTCCTTCAATTAAAAAACAACTAGTTTAAGATTTATATCGGCTTGTCTTTTTTGAACTACACTGGAATCCCCCATCCGCCCCCCCCCCCCCCCCCCTTGTTAAAAAAGTAACTTAATAACTTTTATTCTGAGTAAATTTTTAATGAGGTACTTTTAATAAAAGTAACTTTACTTGTATTTCAGTAAAACAAAGTAACAGTACTTGTACTTGAGTACAAAAATGTATTGCTCATTCCACCTCTGCAAATCGTAAGCTTTTTCCAGCTTTCCCAGACTTGATTAAGCTAATCGTTTAATGTTTTTGATTTAATCCTATAATTACGTGTGATGTTTCACCAGTGGCAGAAAATGAGAAAGTGTTTCCAGCTTCACCAGTTTGGCGTATGTTTTGTCAGCTGGTAGCTACTCAGACCAAGCTGGATTTCTCAGTCTGGAATAACATTATATGGCCAAAAGTATGTGGACACCTGCCTAAGTTAAGTTCAATTCTTCACATACATAAATGCAAAGTAAAATTCTTTATTTTTCACATATCCCAGCTTTCATAATAGACTTGGGTCAGAGCGCAGGGTCAGGCATTATGCGGTGCCCCTGAGCAGACTGGGTTAAGGGCCCAAAAGCGGCAACCTGGCAGAGCCGGGGCACGAACCACCAACCGTCTAATCAGTAACTCACGTAACATGTAACACATGTGGTCCTTCCCCAAATCACATGCTGTAGCATTACAGAGGCATGAACCTGCTCCAGCATGACTGTGCACAAAGCCAGCTCCATGAAGGCATGGAAGAACTCAAGCGCTGCACTGAGCCTTTATCTGAGCCCCAGGAAACACCCTCTGGAGCGACATTAGTGCATGACCTTACTACTGCTGTTGTACTGTAGCTGAAACGAAAAGACTTCCCAGTTGAGTAGATTTATTACAACAGCCGAGAGAGAGAGAGAGAGAGAGAGAGAGTAGATCTGGAGTAGGATGTTTAACAGGCACATGTGGATGTGTTGATCAGGTGTGCATACTTTTGGTCATATTACTATTTACGTATTTACAGTGGTGTATTGGTTAATTTTTTATTCGAGTTGCACATCAGATGCGTGCAGAGTGAGAGCGGGAGCGAGAGAGCGCGCGCGCGCGCGCGAGAGAGAGCGCTCGTGCCCGTCCGTTTCTCTTCCAGCGTCACTCACTCTGCGGCGGCGCGCACTGAAGGTTCTCTCCTCTTCGGTTCCCGGGTTTATTGCGCGACTTCTCGCCTGGAAGACACCCGTGTGCCCTCACCCCGAAGCAGACAGAAAACAGACAGGCTCTCCTGCAACTCACTGGAAAAGGTAAGTCTTTATTTATTTATTTATTTTTTAATAATAAATCGTGCACCTGCAGTGTATACCCGAGCGCGTGCGTTCAATCATCAACCTTCAAGCAGTTTCGGTGATAACAAACTATTTCTGTGCCTCATCCTACAGAGATCTAAACCAGCCAAGTCAGGTCTTGTTTGCAGGCATTTTTCCTCCAGTGATTATAAATCATCGGGCTACTGATAACTACTGTAAATGGACCCTTTAGGTATTTACTAATGTTTTGCTCATGAAAAGGCCATTTCATTCCTCCTATTTGTATTATTAAGCACTTTATCAGTGTGCTGTGCGAGGGATGGGAGTCCAGGGTGATGCCCTAATGCGAGACAAAGTTCCTCTGCAGTGAGCTGGCACAGCTGGGTGTCAGGGATGGACTGAAGATCTCAGTGGGTTGTATGTCGTCTGGTGAATGTTGGCCACATTGAAATCATGATCATGGCAGCGAATTTAGACTTTCAGCATCATGGCAGAAAAAGAGGAGAAATTATGAATCATGCAAGAAAGAAAATCGCAACATATATACAATGCATCAATTTTTTTAAGGAAAGCAGACACTTTTTCATTTCTATCATATAATCATCTTGATTAAGGCATATAATTTAGACTCATTTGGATCTTGAGTTATCACAATTATACGTAGAGATGAAGTAATTATGCAATGTATTAAACAAAATTTATAGATCAGGACTACATACTGTAGTACATTAATAATTGCAATGTTTCCAATTGACATTGCAATTATTAATGTACTACAGTATGTAGCACATGCTGTAGGTAGGGTGGGTTTTATGTGCCTATTATGTGTACTGATAGTTTCACATAATAATGTTGTCCTGACCCCCTAAGAACTGATCAGCATTTTACCATTTAACAAACCTGATATCCAATAAACACCATGAGTGTTGTGTGAATAATAATGATTGTGATTATTGTTTCTAAAGTGCTAATAAGATAATGAATGTACTGCTCATGTACAATTGTCAGTCACGATCCAGTTGTGAATGTTGACAGGACTCGAGCTGTACATGTGATCTGCTCTGCCCTCAATAGCAGCTTGTTTTTCTCTCTGTATAACTGAAAAAGATCAATTCAATGTAGCTGCATCAAAGCAGCATTGCCTGAAAAGCCCAAATCATTCATTCAGATCGATTCAACCTGGGCTGCTTGTGCTAGTTATAGGAAAAAAGCTTCTCTCTTTGGGGATTGTTGTTGAAGCATATTTATATTTATATTTACAACAGTGATAGACTAAATCAAAAATACTCAGGAGGTGATAGTTGATGGTTTATGACTCTCATGCTCAATTTTACTTCTCAACACATAATCAATGAAGATCATAAACTAAACATCAAACATCAAATTTCTGTAAGAATATTTAAATTTTTCCTGAATAACACATGATACTGTAGTTTTTTTTTAATTAATTATTTATATTAGGTTAGATTCAATTACAGTAGATCTTTTTTCGTTCATTACATGAGAGGAATCCAGTCAAAATGACATCTTAGTTTTGTTTTAGAACATAATTGCATGGTGTTTTTACTGAATTGGTCTAGCTGTATGAAATTTCTTTTTTTTTAAGGATAACCATACAATTCTATATGTAACAGAGTTTTATAAATATACCAAACCTAGTAATTATACTTTAGTATATAGTGTTAACAGTATAACTGTATTTAATGTCCTTAGCACATCATGCATACAGGGTCCATTAGGGCATTGTAAATATCCCACAGTGACATCTGCTGTGTCACATAAAAACATTCAGGGCAACTGGTGGATGTAAGGAAAAATATTTCAAGTATTTCCCCAGGTCCTTGTTTGATCTGGAGCCATTTTGTCATCATGATGCTACATAGGATTTTTTGTGTTCTTTAGCCATGACCTCTGACCATGGCTTACGGCCCCTAGAGCCGGACAGCGTGGGAGATCTGAAGTGGGATGCAAATTCTATTTTTCACCTACCTTGACACTGGGAAAACACATGAACTGTTTAGTCCTTTATTTGTGTGGAGATTAAGTCACATGCTAATAGAAATAGCATCACCCTTAAAATGAACAGGCGCAGTGGGGAAAATAGCAGTAAACATGGGGATTGGACTGGATTTAAATTCAAGGCGAATATGATGTTTTTTTTCTCTGTGATATTTGCCCTGCTATTCCATCAAACCTCCATAGAGTTTTTTGGAAAACTCTTTATTATCCTTTCTCTTTTTGTTATGCAAGTTATGCAAGTCTTTTTCTCAGCCCATGAAATATGCTGTGTGTGTTCAAGAGAATACACTGTATGCAGTATTGGTGGTCATATTAGGTATTGTAATTTGCGCATCACAATTGATTGCTCAGTCTGGTCATGTCAAAAAGGGCTCTTGTCTGATTAAACACACAAACATACCTACTGACTGCTCTATTTATTTTTAAGATATCATAATACACAATATATCAAGATCAGGATTTTAAATGGAACTCAAATGTCTTTTAATTTTATTATTTTTGAGGCAGTTTGACTTGTTTGGCATCTTGTATTTTTAAATTATTTACAGATGATAGTGTGCATGCATGAAACTATGCATATTAACATAGGGACATGCATGTACACAATAACAATAAACAGAGAACATGCACATAGAACTTCATTCTCCATACGCGCAGATCCAAGGTAGAAATCAATCCTGGACCCTGGAGGTGCAAGGCATATATATATATATATATATATATATATATATATATATAGAGAGAGAGAGGGAGAGAGAGAGATTTTTTTTCAACTTTAACTGTATTTTTTTTTTTTAATTTCCCCTATCTTTTCTACATCAGTTGCTTGACTGTCCAGTTGAGTAATTTTCATAAAATGTGGACAGATGTACTGTAGATCTGTTTATCCTTCTTTGGCTCTTACAGAGACACCATGGGGAAACAGAACAGCAAGCTGACCCCTGAGGTGCTGGATGACCTGGTAAAGAACACAGAGTTTAATGAGCATGAGCTAAAGCAGTGGTACAAAGGCTTCCTAAAGGACTGCCCCAGCGGCCGCCTCAACCTCGAGGAGTTCCAGCAGCTGTATGTGAAGGTAAGCATGAATAGTTTATTCAATTCAATTTAATTCAATTTAATTCAATTTAATTCAATTTTATTCGTATAGCGCTTTTTAACAAGTGACATTGTTGCAAAGCAGCTTTACACAATCAAAAGAACTATTTAAGTTTGATGTATGAGATGTGAATGTGTATGAATTACTAATGCGCAAAATTTTCTTATATCTGGCCTGGGGCTTTTTTTTTTTTTACGTCATTGTGCATTTTAGCCTTCAGTCATCTGGACAGATGTTGATAAAGGATTTGAGCTGGCGTCATAAAAGCATTTAAAACTACAACATGCATGACTTTTGTATTTCTCTCTTTTGGGTAGAAAAATTGTATTGCAGTCTACCATGGGTATTACTTTTTCTACGCCATTTCACATATCTTACCGTTAAATTGATTGTGTGCCAAACCACACAGTACACGCTTAATAGTATGGATAAACAGTAATGACAATAATAGCGAACGGACATGAGTATAGTGGCATGTCCAATACTTGCTACTATCACAGTTACTGCATCCGAAATAAAAGAGTGAAACCACTTTTAGCTACTTGTTAGCTCATTATCAGTACATATCATGAGTTAGCCGTATGTCCACATGGATCGTCAAAACAATCTCCTCAATGGTTAAAAGAGGGCTTTCTATAATCTATCATTTACTACACAACAATAAACAAACAAAAAACACCCTATGAATTCTAGCATTAACCTTCATAAATGTAATCATTTTCAATGGTAATTTCTTTAAAAATGCTAAATTATTAACTAAAAAAAAGAAGAAAATGTAAAGGTTGAAATGAGTTAAAGGCCAAAAAAAAATAACAGCTGGAATAAATATATATAATATATTTAGTGTATAATTATCTCATTAGAAGAATATGGATAAATTGCTCATATACAAGACATTTTTACTCGTTGAGATATTTTAGTCTGTGCTGTAATGGTTTCTGCAGGACATTATTATTATTATTATTATTATTATTATTGGTCAAAAGCTTTAAAAAAAATTATTGCAAATTCAGGGCATTTTGTGTTTGTAAATTTGAAAGTCCCATTTTGTGATTTTTACCATTACCAAGTTATACTGTGGACTATAAACATTATACTGTACATTTTAGAACACATTTGCACTGTTTTTACATAACATGGTCAATAGGCTTAAGGTCTGGTGATCGTTCTTAGTTGTGTTGCAGTGTGTTTTGAGTTTTTGCTTTGCTGCATGATGAATTTCCTCCAAGTCAAGTTAGATGCATTTCTCTGTAAATTGTCAGACAGAATGTTTCTGTATACTTCAGATTTTTTTCTGTTGCTCCATCATAAGTTCGTTCATCAATAAAAATCATTGAGAATGTTCCAGAAGCAGCCATGCCAGCCCTAGCCATGTCTCTACCTCCACCAAGCTTGTATCTTCTGGATTAGGAGCAGATCCTTTCTTTCTCCACACTTTGGCATTTCAGTTTCTTTGGTAAAGGTGGATTTCAGTTCCAGAGCTTTTCTGGCTCATCTCTGGATTTTGTGTGAATTCCAGTTTCTTGTTATTACTGGTTATGAGAGTTTTGTATCATGTGACAGCCTCTATATTTCTGTTCTAGAAGTGATCTTCAATGAGTGGATTATAATCCACCATCAATATCTGGGTGTTAATATTCCAGTGGTTTCTTTTTTGATCAGGACATTGATAATTGTTAGACTGATTATGCCCAGTGCTTCTGTAAAAACTTTTCTTTTTTTTCTCAGATTCAAAATGGCTTGCCTTTCTCCCATAGACAGTTCTCTGGTTTTGATGTAGGTTTATCCTTTTTGACAACAAACGCAGACTCCACAGCAAAACCCAGTGCTCAAATCAAGAGCAGACCTTTAGAGCTATTAAATGTTTAAATATTTTGTCTAACAGGGCACAACTGGGCAACTAAAAACACTTTTTTCCAATATTTTTGATCATTTGGGAAATATGTTTAAACTTTTAAGTTCTGTTATGTTTCCTTTATGTTTTAAGTTTTTAAGTTAGCAAGACTATACTAGTATAGCAGTAGTTTTGGTGGGACTGTATGTTAGGGCTTGCATGTTACACACATGGACTAAATGATCAGTTCCACACTGTTATGGGGCCACTTCACTTGTTTCAAGTTTTCATCATGTATTATGAAGCTGCTGAAAAAAGACAGAAGAGATATTGGGAAACAGTGGCTGCAGAGAAGGACAATATATGGACAGTATAAGAAACTAATGGCTGAACTAAATACAGAGGATCAATCAAGCTTCAGTAACTTCCTCAGGATGGAGCCAGATATCTTCAGAGAACTCATAGAACGTGTGGGCCCCAGAGTCCAAAAGCAAGACACTTTCTTCAGGAAATCCTTGGAACTAAAGGTTGCAGTGACACTGAGATATTTGGCTACTGGGAATAGTTACAAATCACTTCAATACTTTAAAGTTGCAGCCAATTCAGTTTGTAATTTTATACCTGATGTTTGCCAAGCCATCATTGATGAGTACTTAGCCGAAGTCATGACTTGCCCCATCACACCTAAAACCTGGAAAGAAGTTGCTGAAGGTTTTAAGACATGGTGGTCAACTTCCCTCACTGTGTAGGAGCTATTGATGGCAAACACATAGCCATCAGGAAACCAAGTAAAAGTGGATCTTACTACTACAACTACAATTCTTTTCCATAGTTCTACTTGCAATAGTTGATGCAAATTACAAGTTCCTTTATGTTGACATAGGCGCTAATGGTGCTGGTTTAAATGCAGAGGTCTGCAATGACACTGACTTAAAAGAAGCACTGGAAAATGGCACAATTGGATAAACACCACCTGAGAAGAGTCTTTAACCGTTCACTCGCTTGCCGAGAGGCAGCGTGGCAGATGTTGAGACTCCGCTAAGAAACACGTTCAGTGTATGATTATGCCATTGAGTTCCGCACCCTGGCAGCTTCTTGTGGATGAAACAACTGTGCCATGTATGATGTGTTTTTCATGGGCTGAGTGAGGCCGTCAAGGATGAGTTGATCTCTCGGGAGCACCCTGCGAACCTAGATGAACTCATGGATCTAGCCAGCCGCATCGACGCACGCCTCCGACTTAGGTGCCGTGAACACACACAACCCTTGATAAGAGGCAAACCAACCACCCCTCTACAAACTATTGATCCTTTTGCTGAGCCTTTGCAGGTTGATCGGACCTGAATCTCTCCCGAAGAGCGCCAATGTCGGCGGGATAAAGAGGCCTGTTTCTACTGCAGCCAAGTAGGTTATTTCCGTCTAGGTCATTGCCCGTTAAAAAGATAGGCTCCCTAATGAAACTGTGAGTCTTGGAGGGCCTCATTCTTAAGAAAACCTCTCAGGTAAACACTACTTACTACCTGTCATGATCGTCTGAAACAACCAAGCTTAACCTCTCAAGGCCCTCATTTACTTTGGATCCGACCAAAACCTGGTCTGTGCTGTTACTGCAAGGGAGTTGGGAATCCCTCTTCTGCCTCTAGACGGCAGCTCTCTATCCCCCATTATTTATCGCACTCCCCCTGTCACTCTTAGAACCTCAGCTAATCACGTAGAGACTCTCATTTTTCATTATGAAGAGCTCTCATGCCCCAGTCGTCCTTGGGAATCTGTGGCTGATCAGACATTATCCCAACATTGATTGGACCAAGAACACTATTCTCGATTGGAGCCCTGCCTGTCTGTCTTCATGCCTTTACTCTGCTAGAGCTATACCGCCCTGTGTTGTTAATGAGGAAGTTTCTGATCTGTCCAATGTCCCGCCCGAGTACCGCAACCTCCAGCAAATGTTTAGCAAGTCACGCGCCCTCTCTCTACCACCCCACAGACCCTACGACTGCTCCATTAATCTGCTCCCAGGTACAACCCCCCCAAGAGCGCGTTTGTATTTCCTTTCGGCCCTGGAGAGAGAAGCCATGGATAAGTACATCACTAAGTCACTGGCAGCAGGGATCATCCGACCCTTATCCTCACCAGCCGGAGCCGGCAAGTCCCTTCGTGCCTGTATCGATTACCGTGGTCTAAATGCTATAACTATCAAGAATCGCTAATCCCTACCCCTAATGTCCTCTGAGTTCTAATTGCTGCAAGGAGCTAGTGTGTTCACCAGTGGCAGCTGCTCTAAGACTACAAGGGAAGCTCTGCTTTCTCTACTACGTAAGAAAATAAATGCTCATATATGCACTGTCGTATTTATATTGGTTTTAATAAAAGTGCGCTAGAACAACTTAATGAACCTAATAACTGGTTGGGCCACCCTTAGCAGCAATAAATGCAATCAAGCGTTTGCGATAACTTGCAACGAGTCTTTTACAGCGCTCTGGAGGAATTTTGGCCCACTCATCTTTGCAGAATTGTTGTAATTCAGCTTTATTTGAGGGTTTTTTAGCATGAATCGCCTTTTTAAGGTCATGCCACAACATCTCAATAGGATTCAGGTCAGGACTTTGACTAGGCCACTCCAAAGTCTTCATTTTGTTTTTCTTCAGCCATTCAGAGGTGGATTTGCTGGTGTGTTTTGGGTCATTGTCCTGCTGCAGCACCCAAGATCGCTTCAGCTTGAGTTGACAAACAGATGGCCGGACATTCTCCTTCAGGATTTTTTGGTAGACAGTAGAATTCATGGTTCCATCTATCACAGCAAGCCTTCCAGGTCCTAAAGCAGCAAAACAACCCCAGACCATCACACTACCACCACCATATTTTACTGTTGGTATGATGTTCTTTTTCTGAAATGCTGTGTTACTTTTACGCCAGATGTAACGGGACACGCACCTTCCAAAAAGTTCAACTTTTGTCTCGTTGGTCCACAAGGTATTTTCCCAAAAGTCTTGCCAATCATTGAGATGTTTTTTAGCAAAATTAAGACGAGCCTTAATGTTCTTTTTGCTTAAGTGGTTTGCGCCTTGGAAATCTGCCATGCAGGCCGTTTTTGCCCAGTCTCTTTCTTATGGTGGAGTCATGAACACTGACCTTAATTGAGGCAAGTGAGGCCTGCAGTTCTTTTGATGTTGTCCAGGGGTCTTTTGTGGTCTCTCGGATGAGTTGTCTCTGCGCTCTTGGGGTAATTTTGGTCGGCCAGCCACTCCTGGTCACCACTGTTCCATGTTTTTGCCATTTGTGGATAATGGCTCTCACTGTGGTTCGCTGGAGTCCCAAAGCTTTAGAAATGGCTTTATAACCTGTACCAGACTGATAGATCTCAATTACTTTTGTTCTCATTTGTTCCTGAATTTCTTTGGATCTTGGCATGATGTCTAGCTTTTGAGGTGCTTTTGGTCTACTTCTCTGTGTCAGGTAGCTCCTATTTAAGTGATTTCTTGATTGAAACAGGTGTGGCAGTAATCAGGCCTGGGGGTGACTACAGAAATTGAACTCGGGTGTGATAAACCACAGTTAAGTTATTTTTTAACAAGGGGGGCAATCACTTTTTCACACAGGGCCATGTAGGTTTGGATTTTTTTTCTCCCTAAATAATAAAAACCATCATTTAAAAACTGCATTTTTTGTTCAATTATATTATCTTTGACTAATAGTTAAATGTGTTTGATGATCAGAAACATTTTGTGTGACAAACATGCAAAAGAATAAGAAATCAGGAAGGGGGCAAATAGTTTTTCACACCACTGTACATCTGCACCTATTCTGATCATCCCAGATCCGTCCCTACAGTTTGTTGTGGAGGTGGACGCCTCCGAGTCAGGAGTTGGGGCGGTCTTGTTGCAAAGGTCACTCAAGGACAACAAGTTTCAATTAAATAAAATTTTATTTGTATAGCGCTTTTAGCAATTGTCATTGCCACAAAGCAGCTTTACACCATCAAAATAATTATTTAAGTTTGTATGAAATGTGAATTTGTATGAATCAAAACGGTCAGTTTGTCCCTGGTGAGCAAGCCGAGGGCGACAGTGGCAAGGAAAAACTCCCTGAGATGGTAATAGGAAGAAACCTTGAGAGGAACCAGGCTCAACAGGGAACCCATCCTTATTTGGGTGAAACAGAAAACAGTAAATTATCTGCATTTATACAGTGTGTAGGGTGGGAGGCAGTTCAGCTATAATAGCTGATGTTAATTGATGTTAATATGGAGTCCAGGTAGTTATTGAAGACCCAGGTAGACTTATAGGAAGTTCCAGTCCTGAACTATCGAACAGTCAAGTCCCCAGAGAAATAGTTGCCAACACCAGTCAAGGCCAGAACCATCTTCTAGGTAGAGAGAATCATCCCCAAACACCAGACGCATCCCAAAGAGACACACGGGGCATCCATGTAACGAGATCTTCAACCAGAAGCAGGGCACCAGGATGGGTCAGACAGGGCCGGAGGGCAGAGGGAGTCTGGATCACTGGCAGCTCAGGAACAACATGTGTAGCTCGACAGAGAGAGAGAAAGAGTGAAAGGGGGTTAGACAGGGGGAGAGAGGAAAGAGAAAGAGGGGGAGAAAGAGAAGAAGAGGAGAGATGGGAGTTAGGTATGGTCACAGTCACACAATGTATAATGTGAATGTATATTAACTGTAGAGTGCAAGCAGAGACTCCGGCAGGACTAACTATGACAGCATAACTAAAAGGGAGAGCCAGAAGGAAACACAAACATGAGGGCTTCCTGAGATGTAAAGCAAACAATCACCTCACCGTCAGCAAACCTGAGTGATCAATGAGAGTGAGGAAGACAGCATCCAAACATACCAGTTCACCATAATACTCTACGTCCATGAGTCCCCCAGATCTGCTTCTTTAGATAAGGCAAATCTATTTATAAAAATGCTTTGCTAAATAAATAGGTTTTTAGCCTGGACTTAAACACTGAGACTGTCTCTGAGTCCCGAACACTATTTGGAGAACTATTCCATAATTTTGGGGCTTTGTAGGAAAAAGCTCTGCCCCCAGCTATATTTTTCATATTATGCGGTATTGACAAGCAGCCTGCATCCTTTGATCGAAGTAGGCGTGGTGGTTCGTAAGACACTAGCAGTTCGCTCAGGTACTGAGACCGAGACCATTTAATGCTTTATATGTCAAGAGTAGTATTTTAAAATCAATGAGAAATTTCACAGGGAGCCAATGCAGTGAAGATAAGATAGGGGTGATGTGCTCATATCTTCTGTTCTAGTGAGGACTCTCGCTGCTGCATTTTGGACTAGCTGAAGCTTATTTTTGCATCTAGCTGAACAACCAGACAGTAAGGCATTACAATAGTCCAACCTAGAGGTGAGAAAAGCATGAACTAGTTTTTCTGCATCGTTTAGCGACAATACATTTCTTATCTTGGCAATATTTCTGAGGTGAAAGAATGCTATCCTGGTAATATTATCTACATGAGCTTCAAATGAAAGGCTGGAATCAATAATCACACCAAGGTCTTTCACTGTTGCACTTGATGGAACAGAAAGGCCATCTAAAGTTACGGTGTGATATAAAATTTTACTCCTAGCTGTATGCGGTCCTATGACTAGAACTTCTGTCTTATCCGGATTAAGCAGAAGGAAGTTAATTAGCATCCAATTTCTTATGTCCTGCACACATTGCTCAACTTTAGTAAGCTGTTTTTTCTCATCAGGTTTTGCTGAGACATATAACTGTGTGTATCAGCATAACAATGAAAACTAATACCATGCTTACGGATTATGTTGCCCAGAGGAAGCATGTAGAGGGTAAAAAGCAGTGGACCTAAAACTGAACCCTGCGGAACGCCAAACTCCACTAGAGAACATGCAGAATAATCACCATTTAAGTCTACATACTGATAACGATGGGTCAAATAGGATCTGAGCCAGGAGAGGGCTGTACCCTTAATTCCTACTGCATTTTCTAATCTGTGAAGAACAATAGCGTGATCAATGGTGTCAAAAGCTGCACTGAGGTCGAGTAATACAAGCGTAGTTACACAATCCTGATCAATAAGAGGTCATTTAATACTTTAACAAGTGCTGTCTTTGTGCTGTGATGAGGCCTAAATCCTGACTGATACAGTTCATGTATGCCATTTCTATGTAGATATGAGCATAGCTGCTCCGCTACTATCTTTTCCAGAATGTTGAAGATAAAGGGGAGGTTTGATATTGGCCTGTAATTGGACAGCTGACAGGGGTTGAGGTCAGGTTTCTTAATTATTGGTTTGATAACTGCTAATTTAAAAGATTTTGGAACATAACCAATGCTGAGAATTGAAGAATTTTGAAGAATTAATTATTCTCAACAGGGGTTCTGTTATTGCTGGTACTATCTGTTTAGGAAAATGTGTCGGTACAAGATCTAATATACAGGTTGATGAATTTGCAGAAGAGATGAGTGAAATTAGTTCATTCTCTTCAAGGGGAGTAAAGTATTCTAGGTTCTGATCTGACATGGCTCTGCATCAATTACATTGTTCGGTTCCAAAACCTCAATTTTATGCCTAATATTTACAATTTTATTATTAAAAAAGTTCATGAAGTCCTCACTATTGCATGATGTTGTTGTGGAGATGTTCTGCAGATGTTCTAATATTTAACAGTCCTAGCTTCAGATCAGAGGTGCCAGCTGCGCATTCAGTATGATCTGAGTTTGTGGTCTTTATGTTAATTCAATTACTAAAACAGACTTTCTGAGTCTTTCTAAATTTGTTTTTAGCTCGGGGAACAGACACAGTCTCAATATGATAAACCCTGAGTGACGACTCTATGCAGCTAGCAGACGGTTGGTTTACCCTGTCTGTCTGCTCCCTGCCCTGGGCTCTGGATTGTCACAGATTAACTAGTCTTCTTCTGAGACTATGAGCTATACTGCAAGAAATGAGAGCAGCACCTTCCCGAGTGGGATGGACACCTTCCCGAGTGGGATGGACACCGTCCCGCCCTAACAGGCCTGTTTTGCCCTCAAAGGTCTTCCAATTATCAATGAAGCCCACGTTGTTTTCGGAGCACCACCTGGACATCCAGCGCTTCAGCGACCATAACCTGCTGTAAGCTATGTCGCCACGTCTCATTGGGATGGGACCAGAGCATACTACTCCATCGGACATCGCTATACACCCTTGCTCCTTCTTCTCCCGTTGTCTCTCCTCTGCAGAAAAGAATTATGACCTTAGAGGTTGGAGTTATTGTCTTAGAGGTTGGAGGGAACTACCTCTCCATTCCTGGTCTGGACCGACCACAGGAACTTGGAATACCTCAGATCAGCCAAGAGACTCCCGTCAAGCCAGGTGGTTCTTCTTTTCTCGTTTTGATTTCATACTCTCGTATCGCCCAGGCTCCAAAAATGGAAAACCTGATGCCATATCTCAACAGTTCTCCCCCCAAGCGACGAACCAGTGCCAGCTTAGACAATCGTGCCCTCTGGTTGCCATGTGGGATCCGCAGTTCAGCAACGGTTCTGGTGGCCATCTATGAAGGCTGATGTTCAGGGGTTTGTGACATCCTGTGATACTTGCATTAGGAACAAGTCAACTAACAAACCTCCTGCTGAACAAACCTCCCTGAATACCCTCCCAGCTCCTCGCCACCCTTGGTCTTATATTGCTCTGGATAAGACACTTATGAAGTCCCTTTTTATGCATATTTGCACACCAGAGCCATTTCAAACTTCTATACTTCTAAATTTCTGTTTTGACCAATTTTTTTTTTATATTTCTATATCTGTTATATTGATATTTTGTTCTCATTTCACTAGTTAATCTTATTTTCTAACATATTTCTTTTATTACAGTATATTTTTTTGTACAGCATATTTTACTAGTTTTTCTTATGTTTAAGCTTTTATTTTTTTAAGGTCACCGGCAGTCGTGTAAGCATTTCACTGCATATCGTACTGTGTATGACTGTGTATGTGACAAATAAAATTTGAATTTGATTTCATTACCAACCTCCCCAGTTCTGAGGGCAATACCTGTATACTGACCATAGTTAATCGCTTGTCCAAGTCTGCCTATTTTGTTCCTTTGCTGAAGCTCCTGTCAGCCAAGGAAACGGCCGAGTTGATGATCCTCCACGCCTTCCGTCTGCATGGTCTCCCCTCCGACATTGTCTTCGACCGCGGCCCCTAGTTCTCAGCAGAGTTCTGGAAGGCATTTTGCAGACTAATTGGAGCAACACCCAGCCTATCCTTTGGTTATTACCCTCAGTTAAATGGGCAGACAGAAAGATTAAACCAGGAACTGGAAAAGGCCTTAAGGTGCATGGCCTCAAGAGACCAACAACATGGAGCAGGACACTCTCCTGGATTGAATATGCGGACAACTTTCTGCCGACCTCCGCTACAGGCCTCTCTCCCTTCCAGTGCTGCTTGGGCTATCAGCCACCACTGTTCCCATCCCAAGAAGAGAAAGTAACAATCAGGTCTGTCTTTTGTGCGCCGTTGCAAGAGAGTATGGTCCCAGACCAGAACCCGTCTCCTATACTCTATCAGCACCTTCAAGCGGCAAGCTGACCGACACCGCTCGGCAGCCCCCAGGTACTGTACAGAGTGGGCCAAAAGGTGATGCTGTCCATCCAGGCATTCCCATCAAAACAACCTCCCACAAATTGTCACCCAGGTTTATCGGACCATTCACCGTCATCGAAGTAATTAACCCTGTTTCCATCAGGCTTTCCCTACCCCTCTCTATGGGCCACCTCAACCCGACGTTTCATGTTTCGCAACTTAGGCAACTGGTCCCCAGCCCTCTATTACAACCCTTCCATCCTCCTCCTCAGCTCATTGATGGAGGTGAGGTTTTACGGTGCGCAAGCTGCTAAGAGCTCGACGCTGAGGCAGAGGCCTACAGTACCTAGTTGATTGGGAGGGTTATGGGCCAGACGAGAAAAGTTGGGTCCCCGACAGGTTAATTGACAACCCAACTCTAATCTCTGACTTCCACCGGCAACACCCAGAAGCACCAGCTAGGACGCCCGATGGCGCCCATAGGAGGGGGGTACTGTAACGGTACGCCAAGTCACGCCCTCTGCTCGAGCCAAGCCATGATCTCCAGCAACTCCTTTCCACACTCCATTCCATTGCTTCCGTTTTGCCGCCTTGTTCATTCATGCTCGAGCACACCTGCTCCTTTATGTTGCCGAATTATTGCGTGCTCCAAACTAAGTGGTTTTGTGGCTAGTGTTTTGCCAATAATACCTTTTCGCCTCTCACGTTGTTGACCTTTTTCACCGCAAGTTACATCCTTTGCTCCACAAATTGGAATTGTTTGCTACGTTGACTGATAACCCGGCTTTGAACCTTTGCTTCCACTTTCGACTCCAACTCTGTCTACATCCTTAGAATTACTACAATTCTGATCTCCTCACTCTGCTGCTCTCTCTACCTGTGTGTCGGATTCATCACGTGCGCTGCAGCCTCCATCTCTCCACACAACCGCGCTTACTCTGCTGTAACTCTTGCTCAACCTGCACGTTCTCAGCCGCGCTTGCTCTGCTGGCCACCGTGAGCGCTCTGTGTCGCTCGTTCCTTTACTCCTGTTCCTTTACTCCATGTTTTTTTTTCATGTTTTGCAATAAAATCAGTGGTATTGAAACAAACAAATTAACTTTATTTTTAATTATAATTCTCTCTCTGTTTAACTTTAATATTTTGCATTAAAATCAGTTGTATTGAACCCACTCTGTTATGTCTGATAGAAAGAGACTGTAAGTCTTCCTGACATGGCAGATGTCTACAGAGGAAACACCAGCAGAGCAGCAAAGATGCAAAGGCAATATCTCATTCAGTATGTGAACTCAGAAGCACTCAAAGTGTTCTTTGGCAAAAGATAAAATTTAATCTCTCCTCCATCTCAAAAAACTCAAGCTCTTTTAAAAGCTTACCACATTTTTCAAAAACAACAAACCAATACTGGTAGTCACAAAAAAATTCACGCTTATTGGTATTGTATACCAGATGTCATTAAACAATCTAAACTAACTAAACTAACTCTGTTAATTTAAAATGTTATGCTTCACATTTTATAAATATATGGTGTACGTGGCATTGATTTATCTACAACTGTAATCTTGTAATAAAAGTGTATATTATGATTATGTGCCAAGCAGGGTTGGTTGTATGCATACACTTTTCAGACGATTATACATAATATACCATTTTATTAAAAGATATAAGATATATAAGATATATAAAACACAAATTTAAAAAAAGATATATAAAGATATATAAAACACGAATAAACATATTGAAACAGTTAACATCAACAACAGTCCTTACGGTGATAGCAAAAAAGTTATTTGTCATCACCAGAATTCTCATTGTGCCCAAGTGCCCGAATCAACTGCGTCATAAAAGAGATGTCATCAGGCATGCTGGGAGTGCTTGTCTGGACAGGTGTGATGGCCTGTAGGAACGCCTGACCGATGAGAGATGAAAGTAGAATTATTATTTCTTTTGTCTATTTATAAATTACTTATAAGTATGTGGTTTGTGATGTTTCAGGAGATTAAATATATAATAATAATAATAATAATAATAATAATTCATAAATAAACAAAATAAATAATAATGCTCCTGAATCTCCTGAAACATCACATACTGTACAAGACAAAACGAAGGGAAGAAGTTCTCCAGTATAAATTTTCTCCTATAATTCTGTTGGAACCATTGTCTAGGCACGTGATGTCACTGGCACATCACACGGTGGCTGCCTTCTTATTAGTGGACCTTTTCGAGACTGTGCTAGACCCAGCTTTAGAATCTCCATCAGAATCTCCAGAAAAGCAACTGCAACTGGGATATCAGCAGACTGACTACTACCCTTACTGGACATGTTCTGTGAAAGTTGACCCCATGTAAGTGCAGGAGACCTGGTCTTCTTGGTTGCTTCTGGAGCAGGTGTGTCTGAAGCTGGTTCTGAAGCCTTCTTGGTTGCTTCGGGAGCAGGTGTGTCTGAAGCTAGTAATTATCAGTAGTTTCTCCTTCTTTTTCTGAGACAACATGAACAGTACTAATAGACAGTGGTGTCTGAGCACTGGTTTTTCTTGGTTATGTGAAAGTGTGTGTTCTTGTATATTGACTGCTGCACAGTGAGTAGTGAGATACATTTTATAGCAAAAATATTCACTTATATATAAACTTTGATGAAATTGGTATTGTAATGTACAAGGTTTGTTTTAAAACCAAAAATTCTTAGCAAATGTTGTCAGATGTATCTAGTATTTCTTGTTAAAAAATTACAAGAAACCAAACATATCTTTATTAAATATATTTCTAAACACTTACTTACACTCACCTAAAGGATTATTAGGAACACCTGTTCAATTTCTCATTAATGCAAATATTTAATCAACCAATCACATGTTGCTTGACCAGGGTGTGGTCCTGGTCAAGACAATCTCCTGAACTCCAAACTGAATGTCAGAATGGGAAAGAAAGGTTATTTAAGCACTTTTTAGTGTGGCATGGTTGTTAGTGCCAGATGGGCCGGTCTGAGTATTTCACAATCTGCTCAGTTACTGGGATTTTCACACACAACCATTTCTAGGGTTTACAAAGAATGGTGTGAAAAGGGAAAAACATTCAGTATGCGGCAGTCCTGTGGGCAAAAATGCCTTGTTCATGCTAGAGGTCAGAGGAGAATGGGCCGACTGATTCAAGCTGATAGAAGAGCAACTTTGACTGAAATAACCACTCATTACAACCGAGGTATGCAGCAAAGCAATTGTGAAGCCACAACACGTACAACCTTGAGGGGGATGGGCTACAACTGGCTACCCCTCATCTCCACTACAAATTTTCACTACAATTTTTTTATGAGCTCACCAAAATTGGACAGTTGAAGACTGGAAAAATGTTGCCTGGTCTGATGAGTCTTGATTTCTGTTGAGAAATTCAAATGGTAGAGTCAGAATTTGGCGTAAACAGAATAAGAACATGGATCCATCATGCCTTGTTACCACTGTGCAGGCTGGTGGTGGTGGTGTAATGGTGTGGGGGATGTTTTCTTGGCACACTTTAGGCCCCTCAGTGCCAATTGGGCATCGTTTAAATGCCACGGGCTACCTGAGCATTGTTTCTGACCATGTCTATCCCTATACGACCACCATGTACCATCCTCTGATGGCTACTTCCAGCAGGATAATGCACCATGTCACAAAGCTTGAATCATTTCAAATTGGTTTCTTGAACATGGCAATGAGTTCACTGTACTAAAATGGCACCAACCATCACCAGATCTCAACCCAATAGAGCATCTTTGGGATGTGGTGGAACGGGAGCTCGTGCCCTGGATGTGCATCCCACAAATCTCCGTCAACTGCGAGATGCTATCCTATCAATACCTACCAACATTTCTAAAGAATGCTTTCAGCACCTTGTTGAATCAATGCCACGTAGAATTAAGGCAGTTCTAAAGGCGAAAGGTGGTCAAACACCATATTAGTATGGTGTTCCTAAAAATCCTTCAGGTGAGTGTATTTTAGGGTGTTAAATGCTTAAAATTGGCAGAATTAGAACAAATAATTGTTCTATTGACAGACAATTTTGGAAATTCTAACAAGTTTAAATAATCATGTTTTCAGTTGATTGTAATATTAAAATGAGATACAATGAAAATGTAAAAAATGTGACTATCTTGAACAGAAAAATATATTTTAATGTGATGGGTTTTTGTGTAAATTCATATTTTTGTAGGTTAATTCTATCATCTGACAAATCTGGTTGCTTTAAAAAGTTCTTCACTTTTTAACTTAATAACTAAGAACAACAAAAATATCTTTTAATTTTCCAAAACTGATGAAAAAAAAATTGCACATTTTACAGAAAACTACAGCAACTCAGCTGAATTTATATGAGGAACTTCAACTGACATAATGATTAATGGAGCTAATTAAATCTAACCCTAACCTTAACCTCGGTAACTGAAAGGACAGAATTTGCCTCTTTACCTTTTTTTCTCAATAAAAGCTGTAGCACCAGCCAAATTCTCCTAAAAGGTCAAAATTGTCAGATATTCCAGACCATTGGTCCCCACTGTGAATCTCTTCCTCTTTCTGGTCAACTTTATGCATTTTTTAATGCATGGTACTCTATATAATCCATATAATGCCACTATGCTCCTTGAATATGAAATAATTTAATAATTATTAATAAGAATAGTTTGGTTCATGTCACTTCTCCTCTTATCTCCAGCCACAGTTGCAAGACACTTGAAACTAGAAACTCATCACTAAACCTCAAACTCTTCACTGTGTTCTTGAAACCACTTTTGCCATGTGGCAGGGTGTACTTGGCTGCTAAAAAAGGTGAACATGTCATGAACTGTAGAGACTGCAAGCCAGACCTTCTTGTCCAACATCAGTTTCTGACCTCATAAATGATCTACAGAATAAATAGGCAAGAATTCTCACAGAAACACTACAAAGTCAGCCTTGTAAGTCAGAAAGACAGCCTTCAAAGAAAAGTGGAAGCTTTTATAGCTGCAAGAAGGAATCATTGCAGGTTTGGCCAAATACGTTTGTCCATATAGTGTAGGCACGACATGTCAAAGTAACACCACATAACTCACCAAAACATCACACTGCACCTGCCAGCTCACCTTCTTCCCATAATGCATCCTGGTGCCATCTTCTCCCTAGGTAATTGATTCACACGCCCTTACTTTTTTAACACTATGGACCTACTGGTTTTCGGTTTTCCTTCCTTTGAGCACTTTTCATAGGTCCTGACCATTGCATTCTTGTAACATCCTACAAGACCTGCAGTTTTAGTGCTGGTCTGACTCAGTCATCTGGACATCACAATTAGGCCCCCTGTCAAAGTTAGCATTATCCTTACACCTGCCCATATTCACTTTACCTGTTAATGGATGTTCTGCCAGTGTAAGGCATTGGTGATTCTCTTTTTTAGATTAAAGACGTGATGGTTAAGATAATAGTCTGAGGGAATATTAATCTTGACATGTACATGTGTTCAGATGATTACATATTGGTTGATGGAGAAAAAGGATTCAGGATGTTTGTCACACTCATTCTTTCTCTGCATGTACTGTAAATATACATTACTTCATACAGTGTGTTTGTACAGCAACAACACACAAAAAGATAATCAATCTGCCATTGTTTCCCCATTTCCCATCCTCCAGAGTTCTTTTTCCAAAAAAAACCACAAGCTCCTAGGCTTCTCTTTTCTGTTTGCCTTGCTCATGTGGGCATGTGTGATTTATTGCACTGTTTATTATAAATAAGGCAGAGAAATTACAGCAGCATTGTTAGATAGAGCCTTGTGATTATGAATATACAGTACATACATATGAAAACATACATATACACACACACACACACACACACACCTCTTGCAGATTTATTAAAAAAGAAAAACTGAAACATCACATTGGCCTAAGTATTCAGACCCTTTGCTGTGACACTCATATACAGTGGTGTAAAAAACTATTTGCCCCCTTCCTGATTTCTTTTACATGTTTGTCACACAAAATGTTTCTGATCATCAAACACATTTAACTATTAGTCAAAGATAACACAAGTAAACACAAAATGCAGTTTTTAAATGATGGTTTTTATTATTTAGGGAGAAAAAAAAATCCAAACCTACATGGCCCTGTGAGAAAAAGTAATTGCCCCCTGAACCTAATAACTGGTTGGGCCACCCTTAGCAGCAATAACTGCAATCAAGCGTTTGCGATAACTTGCAACGAGTCTTTTACAGCCCTCTGGAGGAATTTTGGCCCACTCATCTTTGCAGAATTGTTGTAATTCAGCTTTATTTGAGGGTTTTCTAGCATGAACCGCCTTTTTAAGGTCATGCCACAACATCTCAATAGGATTCAGGTCAGGACTTTGACTAGGCCACTCCAAAGTCTTTATTTTGTTTTTCTTCAGCCATTCAGAGGTGGATTTGCTGGTGTGTTTTGGGTGATTGTCCTGCTGCTGCACCCAAGATCGCTCCAGCTTGAGTTGACGAACAGATTCTCCTTCAGGATTTTTTGGTAGACAGTAGAATTCATGGTTCCATCTATCATAGCAAGCCTTTCAGGTCCTGAAGCAGCAAAACAACCCCAGAGCATCACACTACCACCACCATATTTTACTGTTGGTATGATGTTCTTTTTCTGAAATGCTGTGTTACTTTTACGCCAGATGTAACGGGACACGCACCTTTCGAAAAGTTCAACTTTTGTCTCGTTGGTCCACAAGGTATTTTCCCCAAAGTCTTGGCAATCATTGAGATGTTTTTTAGCAAAATTGAGACGAGCCTTAATGTTCTTTTTGCTTAAAAGTGGTTTGCGCCTTGAAAATCTGCCATGCAGGCCATTTTTGCCCAGTCTCTTTCTTATGGTGGAGTCGTGAACACTGACCTTAATTGAGGCAAGTGAGGCCTGCAGTTCTTTAGATGTTGTCCTGGGGCCTTTTGTGGCCTCTCGGATGAGTTGTCTCTGCGCTCTTGGGGTAATTTTGGTCAGCCGGCCACTCCTGGGAAGGTTCACCACTGTTCCATGTTTTTGCCATTTGTGGATAATGGCTCTCACTGTGGTTCGCTGGAGTCCCAAAGCTTTAGAAATGGCTTTATAACCTTTAACAGACTGATAGATCTCAATTACTTTTGTTCTCATTTGTTCCTGAATTTCTATGGATCTTGGCATGATGTCTAGCTTTTCAGGTGCTTTTGGTCTACTTCTCTGTGTCAGGTAGCTCCTATTTAAGTGATTTCTTGATTGAAACAGGTGTGGCAGTAATCGGGCCTGGGGGTGACTACAGAAATTGAACTCAGGTGTGATAAACCACAGTTATTTTTTAACAAGGGGGCAATGACTTTTTCACACAGGGCCATGTAGATTTGGAGTTTTTTTTCTCCCTTAATAACGTAAACCTTTATTTAAAAACTGCATTTTGTATTCAATTATGTTATCTTTGACTAAAAGTTAACGGTTTTTGATGAGCAGAAACATTTAAGTGTGACAAACATGCAAAAGAATAAGAAATCAGGAAGGGGGCAAATAGTTTTTCACACCACTGTATTTAACTCAGTTGCTGTCCATTTCTTCTGATCATCCTTGAGATGGTTTACACCTTCATTTGAGTTCAGCTGTGTTTGATTATACTGATTGGACTTGATTAGGAAAGCCACACACCTGTCTATATAAGACCTTACAGCTCACAATGCATGTCAGAGCAAATGAAAATCATGAGGTTAAAGGAACTGTCTGAAGAGCTCAGAGACAGAATTGTGGCAAGGCACAGATCTGGCGAAGGTTACTAAAAAAATTCTACTGCACTTAAGGTTCCTAAGAGCACAGTGTCCTCCATAATCTTTAAATGGAAGACGTATGAGACGGCCAGAACCCTTCCAAGAGCTGGTCAAATTGAGCTATCTGGGGAGAAGAGCCATGGTGAGAGGGGTAAAGAAGAACCCAATGATAACTGTGGCTGAGCTCCAGAGATGCAGTCGGGAGATGGCAGAAAGTTGTAGAAAGTCAACCATCACTGCAGCCCTCCTCCAGAGTCGCCCGATGGAAGCCTCTCCTCAGTGCAAGACACATTAAAAAACACCTGAAGGACTCCAAGATGGTGAGAAATAAAGGTCTCTGGTCAAATGAGACCAAGATAGAACTTTTTGGCCTTAATTATAAGCGGTATGTGTGGAAAACCAGGCACTACTCATCACCTGTCCAATACAGTCCCAACAATAAAGCATGGTGATGGCAGTATCATGCTGTAGGGGTGTTTTTTCAGCTGCAGGGACCGGACGACTGGTTGCAATCGAGGGAAAGATGATTGCGGCCAAGTACAGGGATATCCTGGACAAAAACCTTTTCCAGAGTGCTCAGAACCTCAGACTGGGCTGAAAGTTTACCTTCCAACAAGACAATGACCCTAAGCACACAAACAACGTGCATCAGGACTAACGTAACTTGTCTGCTAATATTACATTTAGGTTCACTTACGTGTAAAGCTGGAATATGGCTCGGAGTGGCATTAACAGGCGGTGATACAGGAATGCTGGGTGCAACAGCAGCTGAGGGTTGAGTAGATTGCTTAGCCACTAGCTTCAAGTCTAGCTCTTTGAGCCTGATTCCTTGCTGGGTTTCGAGTTCAACTGCACGTACATGCGACAGTTGGCTCTGATACTGCTGTTTGCTCAATTCTCCAGCTCTTTCAACATGATCGCCAGCAAGGGATCGCTCGGGGAATAAATGTTAGCGGGATCTATGCTAGTCAGTTCCACAGGTTTTTAACTGATGTACTTTATTGTTGTCTTCCCTTGAAGAAAATCCTGTGTAAAAAAAAAAAAGTGAAAATAAACTATTGAAACTATTGGTTGAATTGCAAACACATTGAGTCAAATTTTAAAGACATTTCTGACTCAAAGTGAAAACCACCTCAAAGTGAAAGCCAATTTCACAAAGTTAACACGACGACAAGAATCCATATAGGTTTGAGAAACTTTTTTCTTTAGACAAACCCCCAATTTCTGTTACGACCTCTAGGGGTTAGCCGCTATATTTTTTATTTTACACAGGATTTTCTTCAAGGGAAAACAACAACAAACAAAACAGACTTGGTTTTAAACCTAAGTAACCTGAAATTAAAGTAAAGAAAACAAAATACAAATGAGCTTATCCACCTCCCTAAACAATAAACAGAGTGAAAAGATATACAAAAAGAAATGGCATCTAACCCCCTACTTACTGTATGAAAAGAGTTAAGAAGTTATTTACAAATCATTTACAAGATGCCAGTGCTTACAGTACATGCAGCCGAATCAGAATCCACATCATAGTCAAATAGGCAAGGGTTCAGATAAACAGAAGAGTCAGTCCATACAAGGTTTTACAAAGACAACAAAGACTATAACACACAAACTCTCTTTCTCTCTGGTACAACACCCAAAAACAAACAACGAAACAAAAATACAAGCACACGACAGATGGCTTGAGCCTCAAGGGGCAAAGGCTGAGTGTTTGGGTTGGTCCTTATATCAGAATAGGATGCAGAGTAGAACCTATACCGAGCTCCCGCTAATTAACAGGCCTCACCCACCTAAAACAGACACAGGTCCAACACACAGGAGCAGAGAAATATCTAACAGATACAAATAGAATCATAATTATAACAAATCTATTTTGTGTCTTTGGTTAATTCTCTGAATACTTTCAAAAAGTACATACTTTGTCAACAACATACCATTTAAGACATGAGATATGTTTTATATATATATACACTCAACAAAAATATAAACGCAACACCTTGTTTTTGCTCCAATTTTTCATGAGATAGACTTAAAGATCTAAAATTCATTCCAGATACACAATATTACCATTTCTCTCAAACATTTTTACAAATCAGTCTAAATGTGTGATAGTGAGCACTTCTGCTTTGCTGAGATAATCCATCCCACCTTACAGGTGTGCCACATCAAGATGCTGATCTGACATCATGAGTAGTGCACAGGTGTACCTTATACTGCCCACAATAAAAGGCCACCCTGGAATGTGCAGTTTTGTTTCACAGCAAAATGCCACAGATGCCACAAGCATTGAGGGAGCGAGCAATTGGCATGCTGACAGCAGGAATGTCAACCAGATCTGTTGCTCGTGCATTGAATGTTCATTTCTCCACCATAAGCCGTCTCCAAAGGCGTTTCAGAGAATATGGCAGTGGGTCTAAGCCCCTTTTTGTTTGCTCTGGTGATGGACAGGAGGACAGATGAGGTAAGACAGGAGTCCCCATGGACTATGATGTTTGCAGATGACATTGTGCTCTGTAGCGAGAGCAGGGAACAGGTGGAGGAAAATTTGGAGAGGTGGAGGTATGCTCTGGGAAGCAGAGGAATGAAGGTTAGCCGCAGCAAGACGGAATACATGTGTGTAAATGAGAGGGACCCAGGAGGATCGGTGAGGCTACAGGGAGCAGAGGTAAAGAAGGTGCAGGATTTTAAGTACTTAGGGTCAACGGTCCAGAGCAATGGAGAGTGTTCAAAGGAGGTGAAGAGGTGGGTACAGGCAGGTTGGAATGGGTGGAGAAAAGTGTCAGGTGTGTTGTGCGATAAAAGAGTATCAGCGAGAATGAAAGAAAAGGTGTACAGGACAGTGGTGAGACCAGCGATGCTCTACGGCTTAGAGACAGTGGCACTGAAGAATAGACAGGAGGCAGAGTTGGAGGTAGCAGAGCTGAAGATGTTGAGGTTCTCCTTGGGAGTGACAAGGATGGATAGGATCAAGAATGAGTTTATCAGAGGGACAACCCACGTTAGATGTTTTGGAGATAAAGTCAGAGAGGCCAGATTAAGGTGGTTTGGACATGTTCAGAGGAAAGATTGTGAATATATCGGTAGAAGGATGCTGAGGTTGGAACTGCCAGGCAGGAGGTCTAGAGGAAGACCAAAGAGGAGATTTATGGATGCAGTGAGAGAGGACATGAAGTTAGTTGGTGTGAGAGAGGAGGATGCAGAGGATAGGGTTAGATGGAGGCAAATGATTTGCTGTGGTGACGAACAGCCGGGAACAGCCGAAAGACAAAGAAGAAGAACCAATGTTTTTTATGTGTTTTTGCGATACTTTGTAGTGTGCAATTTAACATAATTGCCTCTAGGATTCGCCAACGGAAATAAAACAAACACACTCAAGAAATACACGTACGCCAGACATGAAGTTGGCGTGGAAGAACGCACATTCTTACGTTAATTTTGCTGTTAGTAATTCCGACCGTGAGCGTGAAAACTGGCGTAAACAAAGTTTTTGTGCGCATGCAGCATTGATACATGAGGCCCCTGGTGAGTTGTACTTGTACCTAAACCCGATGGGACTTACCGTTTTTGTGTGGACTTTAGAAAACTGAATAGTAAAAACAAACCAAATGCATATCCGATGCCCTTGATTCACGACATCATCAAATCCCTGTAAGGCGCCTCCTGGTTCAGAAAAGACCGCCTTCATCACCACCAAAGGCCTCTATCAGTTCTGATCCATGCCCTACGGTCTCAGAAACGCAGCCGCCATGTTCCAATGGCTGATGGAGAAGGTTTTGGCAGATCTACGAGGGAAATGTTGTTTCGTTTACATTGATGGCATCATTATTTACTCCGAATCACTGGAACAGCATGGGGAACATCTGAATTCAGTGTTTTTGAGACTCAACCAGGCCAACCTCTCCCTCAATATGAAGAAGTGCCATTTCTTCAAAAGACAGCTCAAGTTTCTGGGTCACATCATCTCTGAAAAAGGCGTGCAGCTGGACCCGAAGAAGACGAAGGCAGTGGCAGAATATCCTCCATCGGATCTCGCCGGATGGTACCACAAATTCATACCCCATTTCACTGATATCACCACCCCTCTAAATAATTTAAAGAGAAAAGGAGTAAAATGGGAATGGACAGAAAAGTGCCAGAACAGCATGAATGCCATCAAGCCAGCCCTTCAGAATTCACCTGTACTTGTACAACCAGACTTAAAACTGCCATTCCAACTGCACATGGACGCCAGCGAGGTGGGCCTAGGAGCTATCGTCACCCAAACTTCAGCCGAAGGAGAACGATCAGTAATCTACACCTCAAGAATGTTGAGTGGAGCGGAGCTGAATTAATCCACATCAGAAAAGGAGTGTTTGGCTGTAGTTTGGGCAGTCAAAAAGTGGAGGCACTAGAGATCATATGGCCCAGCACTCACTTACCTCTCTGCGCTAATTACACCACGCACTGCACCACGTTCCCTCCGATCCTCCAGCACTGCTCGCCTCATTCCACCATCTCTCAGGGATCGAGGGCGGCATTCATCCAGGCTCTTTTCTGTTCTGGCACCTAGGTGGTGGAATGAACTTCCTCTAGATGTCCGTATAGCTGAGACTGTGACTATCTTTAAATGACGACTCAAGACGCATCTGTTTCTCCGGTACTTGAATAAACCAAAAAAAAAAAAAAACTCTTCCCAGGTGTATTGGACTAATTGCACTTAGTTATTAACCTAGTTAACCCAGTGTAAGTATGTATCCAATGATGTAAACTTTAAAGCACTTTTTCTAAGTCGCTTTGGATAAGAGCATCTGCCTAATGCCTAAATGTAAATGTAGATCAAAGGAACTCCTTCGAACACCACCAAGGGGCGTTATACTGCCGGGTACCAGTAAGACACGAAGAGAAACAGAAGTGATATTTATAAACTCGTATTTAGATTCACGACCCTGACGCAGTGTAACTAGCTTTAATAACTTAGCCGTTACAGACTTTTCCGCAAGGGGCAATTATCAGCTATGACATCATAGCTACTCCCATTTTCTTCGGGAAATGTGCCTCTCTAGTTATTACTTACAGTATGATATACCTTCGAATCCATGTATGATGCTGACTTCAGAGTCACACAGAGCTGTACCTGTAGAAGGAGAATAAATGTGTTCTCTGGAGTCAGAAAAAGTTTGTCTAGACTAAATTCCCGAGCTACCCATCATTTTATAAAAGCTCTTTATATAAATATTTCGTAATGTTTTCAGAGCTGACTTAAACAAATCCCTGTTTAGAATATTAAAATTTTCTTTGCTGCTCAGGGTTTTCAATTAGAATACATTAACTTTGTCCTTGATGATATTTAAACCATGATTTGGGATATTCACAATGACATTAAAAGCTGAGCAAAAGTGCAGAGCTTTGCAAAAGTTGACATAAAATATAAAGCTTTGAAAAGGGTAATGCTGCAGTCCTTAAAAAATCTCTCTGCTGTGGTGCAGTTAATAACAAGCCTGTCACTGACGCAGAACAACACTTTGCTGCTGCTTTGCATTATAACAAGGTTGAAGGTGTATATTGGGTGGCTGACCCTGACCAGGTCTGTGTGACATACCCCTATCCAGTGGAACAAGGTTTTTTGGTTGGCTGTTATAATTGGCTTGTGGTAGCTCAGCTGACGCATGTCTGTTCAATGTTACCAAGGTCTTCCCTTTGGCAGTGATCCACTAGCTATTGTGCAAACATCACTCAGATGGATACTTTAGATTTTGCTGGACATGCGATAGAGAGCTCGCAACACAAATAACGCTGTGCACAGTTTTATAATTGCTCATAAATATTTTAAAACAAAATGTATTTAATGAACACAGGTTTTCAAACCCTGGCATTTCACTTCTTTAAAACCAGATTAAGTAAAAAATAATCTAATGGATAAATTTCCACAAACAAACAAACAAACAAACAAACAAACAAAACTGAAATAGGTGCTTTGATTTTTGTAGTTTAGTCATATTTCGTACACTGTATTGTACATTAAATTTTTGTGTATTTGTTTAGGTATTGACATTAAGAGGGAACGCAGGTCATTATTGATATCTTAAACTGTCTCAGATGGAAAATCTAAAAGTAACCTTTGTAGTTAATATACTGTAAATCATTTCATTTGGAATGGCTTTATGTTGACTTTTTACAGTACAAAATGTGTTGTGTGACCTATGTAAAGATCCTTTTCCATTTAAATAAAATCACTTTTAAAAATAATTGTGTGTAATTCAGAAGATTCGTGTATAATTCTGTGTTCTTAATTACACACAAATCTTCTGAAATACGCACGATTATTTTTGACAGTGATTTTATTCCATATTTTTTAACTAAGTTGGTGGCATTTATATGTATTTCACTATAAAGGTACAAAGGTACAAGAGATTGCTTTTTTAAAAAAGTGCAGCAAAAGACAAGTGTGAAATGTGTGGCTTTATTAAACTCCTGACTTCAGTAGAGTCTCGCTGTAGACGAGCTATAAAATGCAAACTAATGCATACACAAGGTGATGAGCTGACTGATTTTCACTTGGTTATAAGTAAACCATATCAGGAGTAGCTCCATAACTGGTTGTACACCCTTTAACATAGTTAATCTAATAGTGATGAACATATAATGGATTGTAAAATGTGTGTGTGTGTGTGTGTACATTTTATACATGTACCTTGTCTACAGTAATATTAACCAACATTTTGAGCAGTGCAATAAATCGTATGTAGCCCTTCATGCCCACCCTATAACCTGGTCATCCCCATGACTTATTTTATAAAACTTTGTAAATAGATGGACAGATCTCATTAAATTTCTTCTGTTTGTTTTCCAAATATAGTGCTAGTGCTGCAAGGGCTCAGTAATAGTTATGTAAGTTAAATATTGCTAGTTTAACCCATTTTAAAAATCTTTTAATGTAAACTTGGTTCCTGCGACCCTACAGTATATACAGGATAAAGTGGTTTAGACAATAAATAAGTGAATGAGTGAATAAACTTGGTTTAATCATTCCAAATGACAGAATATTGTTATGTGTATAATTAATATCATAATTAATAATTTAGTTATTCCACTTCTACTTCCTGTGAGATTTACATTCTTAGTTGCTGGATTGTTTAGTCAAATTTAGTCTTAAATACACATGCATGACATCCTAAATATTTTTTGGGCCCAAGCACTATGACATTAGCCCTGTCTCATCATAGTGTGTGAAAGGCACGATTGTTTTTCTAAGGATATTTTTTTTCCCCATCACCCGTGTTTTTGGGTCTTAACATGCTTAAAAACTCATAAAAATTGGCAGACAGGAATTAGGACCAATTAGGAGGCCTACAATATGAACAGAGTCTCCAGTTTTAGCGCTTTGTCACACTGCTATAAGTGAGTGTCTTCAAGAAAGAGTGCTTTTATTTTTCCGGGATTTTTTTGTCTTATTCTTCAAGAGAGGGGAAAAAGGAGATAGATGCTGAGCATTATACCTAACTTAAAAATGATAAAAATAATGTTTTTCTTTGGGTTTACTGTTGACCAAAAGTGAGTCAACAGAACATTAGGTTATTGCGGCTGATTGGTCAAACGGAGTCAAGTTAGAAAAGAAACAAGGTAGAAATGGTTAAAAAAGTAACGAAACGAGTGTTGCCAAATGTAAAAGCAGTGTTTCTTCTTCACAAATCTACTCAAGTAAAAGTATAAGTATGGTGCAGGCAAAACTACTCATAGGAGTCATTTTTTTTCCAAAAAAGTTACTCAAGTAAATGTAACGTTACTACCCACCTCTGCTGTCGACTGCAAATGTGATTTAGAACTAGCCATTTTGCAGTGAGTAAGCTGCAGGGGTGTTATAAAATGTCATTGGGAGCCATAGCAGCAGATGTACGGATGTGCCAACTGGATAGAATCACCTTTGCAGGCACCTGGCCCTGCTAACTCAATCAGAAGAGAGGATTAGCCACAGTTTGCAGATAGACTAACATAGTGTTAACTTTATATAATGCACTACAGCAGGGGTGTCCAGCTCAGGTTGGACTCCAGCCCAGTATTAAGAGGGTGTTTACACAGGCAGTGCTAAGTCTATTTCAATGAAAACACATTGTGTGTTCTCCTTTAGTGCAGATCTTTTAAGCAGTATCTCCCTGGGTGCAGCTTATCTAAGCGAGGTGCTCTTTATCTGGTTCAGTCATTGTTTAAATTACAGGAAGAAAGCAATTAAAGGGGGTCACATGATGCAGGCGATGAGTAAGGACATGCTGCAGTGAGCTTCTCTGACGAGCTATATTATCAATCAAAATCCTTATCACATTTTCCAACCTAATAGATTTTTGAGTAGATTAAGTGAGCTTGAAGTTAATATTGTTCATAGCAAAATCAAATGTTTCCGCCAAAAGGGAAGTACTGTAAATCTCGACCAACTGTCAAAACTCCTGAGGCTAACAACACCAACACGTTACCGTGCATGGCTGATAACATAGAAGGTAAAATATTGCTACAGACAGTGTGGAAAGAAATTAAAGTCAGCAGAGAGGAAATTAGTAAACAAATCAACAGAGTGACTAACAACATACAAAATAAGTTGGCTCGCATTGAAACTTCTATGTCAACACTATCCAAACAGATGGTCGGAGTAGAAACCAGAGTAAGCACGACAGAAGATGACCTAAGAGACACGCGCTTAACAATCAGTCGCTTGTTTCAGTTTCTTATTTAAAAGACAAAGTCCAACACTTGGAGAATAGAAGTAGAAGATCTAGCATCCGTATCATTAACCTACCTGAAAAATCTGAAGGAGGCGATATGGTTTTGTTTCTAGAGTGCATCATACCTGAAACCCTCGGTACAGAAAACTTACCTTCTCCTCCTATAATCTACTTTAGAGCAGAGGTCTCCAAATCCAGTCCCGGAGGGACTTTAGGGACCTAAACACACCCACTGAACCTAGTAATGAATAAATTAATTAAATCAGAAATTTACTCCAACAATCAACGCATTTATTTCTTCCCGGATTTTAGCGCGCAGCTTCAAAATGGACAATAAGCCTACACGGAGGTAAAACGGGCTCCGAGAGATCAGAGATACTCATTCGTGTACCTTTCCAAACTCCAGATCACACAAAAGGGTAAAGTCAAGATCTTCTCTACACCATCTGAGGTTAATAAGGACTTTATTGATTCTTTTGGAAAGGGTATCGAGGCATCTACACCTGAATGAAAACTGGGTCACAGTATCTCTTGAGCAACGACACTTTATTTGTTACCCTAGTTATTCTTTATTACTGTGTACCTAATCACGCACACTGTTGTGTGACTTATATGTTCCTATAGGTTGCTTACTCACTTTTGAAGGTATAGGTTTTTATGTTTTATAGATTGTTATATGGCTCATTAGCATTAGCTACAGTACAAGTTTGGTAGCATAGAGGTAGTTGTAAGGTTTTTTCTTTTTCAATTTTTTTTTTCAATTTTTTTCTCTCTCTCTTGTTTTCCCCTTTCGTTTTGGTGGGTTTGAAGTCTTCTGCATTGCCTTTGCGCAACAAAATATCCCTTATATACTGTGTAAAGATTAAATTATTAGATTAAATTATTGTGTGTGCAGTGGCGATCCTCTCTCTCATTTCTCAGGGCCCAAATTAAATGACTAGCTCTGTAAATTGTGTATCATGGAATGTCAGGGGTTTAAATAATCCAATCAAAAAAGAAAAAATCTTATCATATTTGAAAAGGATTAACACTGATATAGCATTTATACAGGAGACTCATCTCACTAATCAATAACTTAAAAGAGAGTAGGAGAGAGTTGGTGGGCCAGCTATTTTACTCATCATTTTCATCCAGCGGTAGGGGTATAGCTTTGTTATTACAGAAAAAGCTACAATTTAATACCCTAATTAACAATTATTCTGAACACTCTGGAAGATATATAATTGTTGAATGTGAGATAAATGGGGAATATATAATTTTGGGAAATGTCTACGCACCAAACCATGACAATCCAACTTTTTATAGAAAATTTATATTATTATTATTAGCAACTATTAAGGGCAACTAAATTATTATTATTATTATTATTATTATTATTATTATTATTATTGTCAAAGGCAACTTCAATTAAGTTCTAGATCCTACAAAAGACAGTTCCTCAAAAAAAAAAATCCAAGTTTAAAGCATCTACCATCTTGAATCAAGGAATGACTGATTTGGGGCTGCATGACGTATGGTGTACCTTTTACCCAGACCATATTGATTGTTTATTCTACTCAAATGTACATAAAGTTCACTCAAGAATAGATTTTTTCTTAGTATTACAGTCAATAGAACATTAAATAAAGGATTGTACTTATCTTTCTGCTTCCATGTCTGATCATAACCCTGTTAAGCTTATATGGGAACCAACAATGATTATACCCCAATCTAAAATTTGGAGATTTAGAACTTACATGCTTAAGGATCCAAATTTTATTCAGTTCAATAAAATTTTTGGGGGAAACTAATGCTAATTTAGCCTCTCATTCCATTAGATGGAAAGCACTCAAAGTATTTATGGGAGGACATATCCTGTCATATGGGGCTTATTAAAAAAAAAAAAGAAAAGAGAGGAAGACTAAGGGAGTTAGAAAAAAAATAAAAACATTGGAACTAGAGCATTCAATGTCTAATAATAAAAAACCTTAACACAACTCACTTAAAAACGGGTCCTATATAACAACTTGTGCACTCAAAAGATCTAATCTAATATGGCAAGAACAAAATACCACTATTATGAATTTGGAGACAAGACTAGCGAATTGACAATTAACGTTTAATGAAATATTTAAAAGAGACTACTACACACTCCAAGACAAAGTGAACGATGATATGCCGAAGTGGAAGGACCTACTAATATCATTAATAGGCAGAATTGATGTCATCAGAATGAATATTTTACCTAAATGAATGTATAAGTTCCAGTGCCTCCCTTTAAATATCCCAAAATCTTATTTTAAAGGGGTCATACAGGCCTACATGCACTTTTTTAAGCTGTTTGGACTGAAATGTGTGTTGGGAGAGTGTGTACACAACCACTCTAGGATGATAAAGAGCCGCCCAGTGGTTTTCTTTTCATTTATTACAATAACATGCCCCTTCTGAAATCAGGCCAATCGCAAATGCCTGTCGATGTGACGCCACACCACAAGAGGCCGCTCCTACACTAGTTGATTGACACTGGTGTTTTAGCAAAGACCCGCCCCGAGTGAGAAGAAGCTGTCGGCCATTGTTTTTCGCCGCTGGAGCAAAATGTCGCCTAAGCGAGTGTGGTGTACAGTTGTTGGGTGTAATAGCGAACACAGCAGTCATCATTCACTACCGACATCTGAGCCGCTGAGGACGCAGTGGCTGAATTTAGTTTTTAAAGCTAACGTCCCCGCCCATCTACCTAAATGCGTTCATGTTTGTACTAATCATTTTTCACCAGACTGCTTTATAAACGCGGATCAATGTAAAGCAGGTTTCGCTACGAAGCTGCTCCTAAAAAATGGATCTGTACTAACGCTTCGTGTTCCTGCTTCATCTTCACCAGGCTCAGTGAGTGTAATTTATTTTACTATGACTCTTTGCAGATCGCCTTTTCTAATAATCACGATAAATGCGGAGTGTAAGTTAACTTAGACTCTCATAGAACATGGTTATGGCTTCTTCTCTGTGTACATCCGTCTCTATATAATTCCTAATCGCCCGTTTATAATAAACAATGCATTAAGGTGATTGTCTAGTTGCAAACTGTGTACGTAGTTGGAAAACTATATTATGCTTACCTTTGTTACGTTAGATGGTTTATAACGATGTCTGTCGAAGATTAAGAAGTCATGTAAACACATCAGTAAACACATCGCGTCCGTATCTCTCTAAGTAAGTTTCTCCGCTTTTGTTGTTGTTGCTTGCGGCAGCGTAACAGCACGTTAATTTATGCCCATGCAGTGATGAGAAAGACAAATCGAGTCAATGCATGTCCATTCTTTTAATTTCTGCGTTGTCAGGCGATATTACAAACTTCCGCGTAGGTTCCGTACTTAAATTAAACCAAAAACTACTTAAGAAAACAGGCTCCGGCTCTATATTCCAGCGTTTTCCAGTTTGGACTGCATTTCCCACAAAGCACTGCGTTGTGGGCAATGCTTTGTGGGTAATGCAGTCCAAAGCATTGCCCGCACTGGACTACACTTCCGTGGCTATACCCCACATGTTGTGAAGACACGCCCCACAGAACTGGGAGGGCGGGCTCAGCAGAGATCATAAGCATTTAAAGGAGCATGCACTGAAATAGGTTGCTGAGAACAGAGCTAGTTTTTACCAGTTAAAAGTAGTGTTTTTTTACACAACCATTGAGAATTTTTAATTATATATTTTACAAACTTTTCATTAGGACCCTAAAGATCATATTAACATTTAATGAAAAATGTTTCTGGATAATCCCTTTAAAGAATTAGATAAAGTTCTATCAGGTTGCTTTGGAAAGGCAAAAACCCTAGAGTAAAACTTCTTAAGCTTCAAGCATCGTATAAGAAAGGGGGGCTGAAACTTCCTAACTAAACTAAACTAACTAAACTAAACTTCCCATTAGAGTGAAACCTCGGATTGCGAATAACGCGGTTTGCTATTGTTCTGCAAGATGAGCTTAGATTTTTAATCAATTTTGACGTGTAAAATGAGCAAGTCTTGGTTTACGATTACCAAGTATCATGTATCACGCATGTCAAGCCCCTTGGCATTATTGATGGAACCCTCAAAGCGTAAATAAAGGGTAAATAAAGGTTTAAAGACGATAAAAAACTAATATGTCAATAAATCTTTAATAAGTTCTAAATTATTAGCCCAAACATAGGGTATCCCAAGATATTTTTTTTAATACACTCAACAAAAATATAAACGCAACACCTTTGTTTCTGCTCCGATTTTTCATGAGATGGACTTAAAGATCTAAAATTCATTCCAGATACACAATATTACCATTTCTCTCAAACATTGTCACAAATCAGTCTAAATGTGTGATAGTGAGCACTTCTGCTTTGCTTAGATAATCCATCCCATCTCACAGGTGTGCCACATCAAGATGCTGATCTGACATCATGAGTAGTGCACAGGTGTACCTTATACTGCCCACAATAAAAGGCCACCCTGGAATGTGCAGTTTTTTGCTTTATTGGGGGTCTGGGGACTCAGAACCGGTCAGTATCTGGTGTGACCACCATTTGCCTCATACAGTGCAACACATCTTCGCATAGAGTTTATCAGATTGTCAATTGTGGCCTGTGGAATGTTGGTCCACTCCTCTTCAATGGCTGTGCGAAGTTGTTGGATATTAGTGGGAACTGGTACACGCTGTCGTATACGCCGGTCAAGCAAATCCCAAACATGCTCAACGGGTGACATGTTCGGTGAGTATGCTGGCCATGCAAGAACTGGGACATTTTCAGCTTCCAAGAACTGTATACAGATCCTTGCAACATGGGGCCGTGCATTATCTTGCTGAAACATGAGGTGATGTTCATGGATGTATGGCACAACAATAGGCCACAGGATCTCATCACGGTATCTCTGTGCATTCAAAATGCCATCAATAAAATATACCTGTGTTCTTCGTCCATAACAGATGCCTGGGCCACTTGATCCACAACATTGACATCAGCAAAGCGCTCACCCACACGACGCCATCAAGTGTGAGCATTTGCCCACTCAAGTCTGTTACGGCGACGAGCTGGAGTCAGGTCAAGACCCCGATAAGGACGACGAGCATGCAGTTGAGCTTCCCTGAGACGGTTTCTGACAGTTTGTGCAGAAATTGTTTGGTTATGCAAACCAATTGTTTCAGCAGCTGTCTGAGTGGCTGGTCTCAGACGATCTTGGAGGTGAACCTGCTGGATGTGGAGGTCCTGGGCTTGTGGGTTACACGTGGTCTGCGGTTGTGAGGCTAATTGGATGTACTGCCATATTCTCTGAAACGCCTTTGGAGACGGCTTATGGTAAAGAAATGAACATTCAATGCACAAGCGACAGATCTGGTTGACATTCCTTTTTTTTTTTTTTCCCCGCCCGTCAGTATCACAGATAACACATAACAGAGTGTATGTGTAGCTGTGCTATCATCATTCACAGCCATTTTTTTTTCCATTAATTAACAGTTTTTTTTTTTTTTTTTTTGCTTTGTTTGTTTCCCATATTATGACAGACAAGACCGGGGGACCAAAAAAAGAGAAGAGAGAGTAAAAATAATAATAATAATAATAATAATAATAATTTAATTTTAAAAAATTAAATAAAAAATAATAATAATAAATAAATAAACAAATGAACAAACATTTAAGGAAAAAAGAAAAGGAAAAAAACGGGGGGGGGGTGTCTGAGGGGGGGGAGAATATAGTCAGAATCTGCTTCCGTACCTGCTGAAGAAAAAGAGAGAAAACAACAGAAGACACAACAGCAGAGAAATTGCAGCCACAACCAACATCTGTATGATTCGCAGTAAATTATAAATCCTAAAACCTGTTGAGCAGCGCACATAATAAAATATTTTGAAATAAACACTTTGTTTTGAAGCAACAGCAAAGACAGTGTGTGTGTGAGCACCTGTTTGTACACCAGTGTGAACATTTGTGTGCACACCTGTGTGTGTGAGCGCGCTTGTGTTCATAAGGTTCCTCCATGTAAATGTTTAATAGTGTGTGTGGGGAACCACAGTCCCGTCCCGCAAGGCATGGAGCAGACACGGCGGAGACACGGGCCCCAGACATCCAGAGGCCCCCCAGAGCACAGGAGTCCCAGGAGAACCACCGCAGGGACAGCCCTTCCACCCCGAAAGGGGCAGCGAAGAGCCCAGAGGGGGGTCATCCAGCAGCCCCAGTGCAGACGCCCCAGGGGGCCGTGGCAACAGGACCGCAGGCTCCGCTGGTCCAGAGATCCCAGGGCCACTCCACCCCCCAGCCAGTGCCCAGCCAAGCCAGGAGAGCCAGATCCCGCCCAGCGACCGCCGCGAGTGAGCCAGCGCCCCGCCCCGGAACGAGAAACCAAAAACCAACCAGCGGCCGGGGGCACCCCACAGCTGGGTGTGGTGGCAGAGCAGGGGGGGCCTGGGATGTTGAGTGAGGTGTAGACACATGTAGACACACAAAAATAGACACAGTACACAAAAATAGACACAGTGCACAAAAATAGACACAGTGCACAAAAATAGACACAGTTGACAGTCTAGTTGACATTCCTGCTGTCAGCATGCCAATTGCACGCTCCCTCAATGATTGTGGCATCTGTGGCATTTTGCTGTGAGACAAAACTGCACATTCCACGGTGGCCTTTTATTGTGGGCAGTATAAGGTACACCTGTGAGATGTATAATGTCCTGGAGATGTTGTCTGAAAGGACCGGTGCTCCAGCTCTGCCAGGGTGCAGGCCATTTGTGTGGTAGAGCCTAGGACGCTCCCAAAAAAATTCCAGTTATCAACAAAGGGTAATCTCTGTTGTTGACACCAAGATTGTAACCACAGCTCCGATGATGACGTCAGCGTGTTTATGGAAGCGGTTGTGGGATTCATCGGGAAACTAGCGGATGATACCGTGGGGAAAAAGACTATTAGAACGTTTCCCAACCAGAAGCCGTGGGTGGATAAAACCACCTGCGACGCTCTGAGATCTCGCACCACTGCCTACAACACGGGACTTGCGCTGGGGGACATGGAACCATTCAAGGCTGCGTCATATAACGTCCGGAAGGCGGTGAAAGAGGCGAAGCAGCGATACGGGAGAAAACTAGAGTCACAACTCCAACAGAGTGACTGTAGGAGCCTGTGGCAGAGATTAAGGACAATTACGGACTATAAAACACCAACAACCGGTATGACGAACGTGGCGCGACACTGGCAGACGAGCTGAACACTTTTTATGCTCGCTTCGAGATGCGATGCTAATGCTAGCGACGCTAACGGCTGCAGACAGGAAGACACTGCCAGCACCGGAAACGCGTTTATCATCACCGAGCATGACGTACTGTAAGAGAGACTTAAGGAGAGTGAACACCAGGAAAGCAGCAGGACCAGACGGCATCTCAGGTCGTATTCTCAGAGCCTGCGCAGACCAGCTAGCACCTGTGTTGACAGAGATATTTAACATCTCTTTATCTCAGTCGGTGATCCCCACATGCTTCAAAAAGTCAATCATTTTTCATGTCTCGAAGAAACCTCAGCCTGCTTTACTCAATGACTATCGCCCTGTAGCCCTGTGTGCTTTAAACGCCTGGTCAGAGACTTCATCATTTCTTCACTACTGGACACACTCAACCCACTACAGTTTGCATACCGCCAGAACCGTTCCACAGACAATGCAATCCCATTTCTCCTCCACACATCGCTCACTCACCTGGACACTAGGAAAGGGAATTATGTTAAAATGCTCTTCATCGACTACAGCTCTCCATTTAATACCATAATTCCCTTCACACTCACCACCAAGCTGGAGTACCTGGGACTCAGCTAATCAATGTGTCAGTGGATCTCCAATTTTCTGACTGGCAGACCACAGGCAGTAAGGATGGGCGGACATGTCTCAGCCTCACTCACTCTCAGCACTGGAGCCCCCCAGGGTTGTGTTCTGAGCCCTCTGCTGTACTCTTTGTACACTACGACTGCGTGGCCACTACCAGCTCCACCGCTATCATCAGGTTTGCTGACGACACTGTCGTGGTGGGCCTGATCACCAACAATGATGAGTCGGCCTACCTAGAGGAGATTGGAAATCTGGAGAACTGGTGCCAGAGGAACAATCTCCTCCTGAACGTCAGCAAGACAAAGGAGCTGATAGTGGACTTAAGTACAAAGCAGGAGAGGAACTACCAGACCCCCATCATTAACAGGAGCCCAGTGGAGAGAGTGGACAGCTTCCGATACCTCCGTGTTCACATCACGCAGGACCTGTCATGGTCCTGTCACATCAACTAACGTGGTGAAAAAGGCCCGGCAGCGTCTCTTCCACCTCAGACGCTTGAGAGACTTCAGACTGCCCTCTAAGGTGCTCAGGAATTTCTACTCCTGTACCATAGAGAGCATCCTGACGGGAAATATCACGACCTGGTTCCGGAACAGCACCATACAGGACAGACGAGCTCTACAGAGGGTGGTGCGATCAGCTGAGCGCATCATCCGCACCAAGTTCCCTACCTGCACTCGATCTACAGCAAGCGGTGCTGGACCAAGGCCAGGAAGATCGTGAAAGACCTCAGCCATCCCAACAATGGACTGTTCTCTTTGTTACGGTCTGGGAAGCGATTCCGCTCCCTTAGGGCCAACACAGAGAGACTGAGGAGGAGCTTCTTCCCGCAGGCGATAAGGTCTCTCAATCACAATCACACCACCACACAGGAATAATATTTTTTTAAACATTGACATTGACTGGACAATCATGGACACACTCATGCAATACATATTTATATCTGACCATTGCACATGACACTTTCTTAAGTTACTTTTCATGCATATTTGCACAGCCATTGCCACTTTAAAAATTTTATATATACTTTCCCCCCTCCTTCCCCCCCATATTCCAAAATTTCTATATTTTGTAATATTTTTATTATGCCCTTATTTGTACAGTTTATTTTACTAGTTAAATTTGTTTTCTTTCATATTTCTTTTTATTAATATTTGAATGTATGATGTATAATAATGTATAATGTGAATGTACTGTATATTTAGTGTAGAGTGCAAGCAGAGACTACGGCAGGACTAACTATAACAGTATAACTAAAAGGGAGAGCCAGAAGGAAACACAGAAATGAGGGCTCCCTGAGATGTAAAGGAAGCAATCACCTCACTGTCAACAAACCTGACTGATCAATGAGAGTGGGGAAGACAGCATCTAAACATACCAGTTCACCCAATACTCTATGTCCATACTCTGAGTCCCCCAGATCTGCTCTAAGTCTATTTATAAAAATGCTTGATTAAAAAAATTGGTTTTTAGCCTAGACTTAAACACTGAGACTGTGTCTGAGTCCCAAACACTATTTGGAAAACTATTCCATAACTTTGGGGCTTTGTAAGAAAAAAGTCTGCATCTTTGATCAAAGTAGGCGCGGCAGATCGTAAGACACTAGCAGTTTACTCAGATACTGCGGCGCGAGACTATTTAATGCTTTATATGTCAAGAGTAGTATTTTAAAATCAATTTGAAATTTCACAGGGAGGCAATGGAGTGAAGATAAGATAGGTGTGATGTGCTCGTATCTTCTGGTTCTAATAAGGACTCTCGCTGCTGCATTCTGGATCAGCTAAAGCTTGTTTATGCACCTAGTTAAACAACCAGACAGTATGGCATTACAATAGTCCAACCTAGAGGTGATAAAAGCATGAACTAGTTTTTCTGCATTGTTTAGCGACAATATATTTCTTATCTTGGCAATATTTCTGAGGTGAAAGAATGCTATCCTGGTAATATTATCTACATGTGCTTCAAATGAAAGGCTGGAATCTATAATCACACCGATGTCTTTTACTGGTACACTTGATGGAACAAAAAGGCCATCTAAAGTTACAGTGTGATCTAAAATCTTACTTTTAACTGTATGTGGTCCGATGACTAGAGCTTCTGTATTATCAGGATTAAGCAGAAGGAAGTTAATAAGCATCCAATCTCTTATGTCCTGCACACATTGCTCAACTTTAGTAAGCTGTTTTTTTTCATCTGGTTTTGCTGAGACATATACTGTAACTGTGCATATAACAGCATAACAATAAAAACTAATACCATGCTTACGGATTATGTTGCCCAGAGGGAGCACGTAAAGGGAAAAAAGCAGTGGGCCTAAAACTGAACCCTGTGGAACACCAAACTTCACTAGAGAACATGTAGAATAATCACCATTTAAGTCTACATACTGATAACGATGGGTCAGATAGGATCTGAGCCAGGAGAGGGCTGTACCCTTAATTCCTACTACATTTTCTAATCTGTGAATAAGAGTCCTATGATCAGTGGTGTTAAAAGCTGCACTAAGGTTGAGTAATACACACGTAGTTACACAACCCTGATCAGAGGCCAATAGGAGGTCATTTACTACTTTAACGAGTGCTGTCTCTGTGCTGTGATGAGGCCTAAATCCTGACTGATACAGTTCATGCATGCTATTTCTATGTAGATATGAGCATAGCTTCTCCGCTCCTATCTTTTTCAGAATCTTAGAAATGAACGGGAGGTTTGATATTGGCATGTAATTGGACAGCTGACAGGGGTCGAGGTCAGGTTTCTTAATTATCGGTTTAATAACTGCTAAGTTAAAAGATTTTGGAACAAACTTAATGCTGAGTGAGGAATTTATTATTCTCAACAAGGATTCTGTTATTGCTGGTACTATCTGTTTAAAAAAATGGGTCGGTGTAGGATCTAATAGACAAGGTTATGAATTTGCAGAGAAGATGAGTGAAATTAGTTCATTCTCTTCATGAGGGAGTAAAGTTTTCTAGGTTCCAATCTGACATGGCTAGTTTACAGCTTTATCCTGTATTCAGGGTCACGGGGACCTGGAGCCTATTCCAGGAGGCTTAGGGCACACGGCAGGGTACACCCTGGACAGGGTGCCAATCCATCGCAGGGCGGCTAGTTTAACATCTGCATTTATTACATTGTCCGGTTTCAAAGCCTCAATTTTATGCCTAATATTTACAATTTTATTATTAAAAAAGTTTATAAAGTCCTCACTATCCCACGATGTTGTCATGGAGATTTCTGCAGTGATCTTATTTCTAGTTAATTTTGCTACGGTGTTAAATAACATTCTAGGATTATTTTTGTTATTTTCTATAAGAGTGGAGAGATACATTGATTTAGCTACACTAAGATATGCTATTTGAAATACTAACAATTTAGTTCGATGGCATTTACATTATGAGCGGTCTGTTTTAAAGTGCGTGTGGTCGTTATACCAGGGAGCGAGTTTCTTATCTTTAATAATTTTTCTTTTAACTGGAGCTACATTATCTTAGGTATAACGGAACGTCGAGTTTTGAGGGGTCAGACGGAGATCCAATTAAATTAATAACTCTGGGAGATTACTGATAAAGCTCTGTGTGGTAGTGATGTGAATGTACATTTAATATGGTAGCGCGGCGCTGTGCGTACATTATTACTATGACACATTTTAGTTGAGACAAGACAGTGATCTGATATAACTTCAGACACAGGAATTGAGTATAAAATTGTTATGCTTAATCCGAAAAATATAATTAAATCTAAAGTGTGACCTGCTCTATGAGTGGGTCCTACCACACACTGATTTACTCCTACTGTAAATTATAATTAGTAGGATCGACTGAGCTGACTTCATACAGTATTTGTAGCTACACTTATGTTACTGTAGAGAACTTCAAATGAATTAAATTTATGTCCATATTTTTGTACGATAGACAGATTATCATTATAAATAACTGCAACACCTCCTCCTCTACCAGTTAGCCGAGGTTTCTCAGTGAGTGCATCACTGAGGAGAGCAAACCTGTTGGACACGTGAAGCGTAGAGTAGGTGTGCTCTGGTGGGCTAGCCTTAGCCTTAGCTTTAGCTGAACAAGTATTCCGCTCCTCTAATGCTAATATCTTCTCCGTCAGAGTGCTCACTAACACACACCTATCACAAGTAAAATGATCACTAACGACGAAGGTAAAATGAACTCTACACACTGGACAAGCTAAATGGTAGACATAATAACGTACCTGAATCGGAAATTGATGGCTCTGAGCTGAATTCCGTTTGTTGTTCTTAGACGAAGATACTTGCACAGGAAAAAGGCGTAGCCCAATAGTATGGAAAACGTAAAAACTAGTTGCTATTAATATTATTATTGTATAACTTTGGCGGCAACGATACAAAAACAGGCATTTAATCATTTTTTACTTTAACATGCTAAATAACGGTTATTTTGTAGAGCTTTAGGGAGAGGATTCTGATCATGTACAGTATCTATATTATAATTATCTGTTTTTTATTTAAGTTATTTTATTTATTAGGGCCGAAGCACTGTATTTGTACAGAATATTTTTATTTTATCCTAGTTAATTTTATTTTTTATTGTCTCTTTTATTAAGCAACATCTTTGAATTTAAAAAATGTCACTTGAAATTCTTAACAGTCCATTTCAAGCTGTGAAATTCAGATAGAAAAATTTAAGCTTGGAAATTCAAGGAGTAAAATTCAATACAGGAAAAGCAATTAAGCCAGAATGGAATGAGTTCATCAGTCATGTGGCCCAGGGAAGTGGACGTCTTCCATACCGGCTTCCATTGAGTCTAGCTAGAAGACAGAACACACCTGCAGGAGAAAGTTCTTCACTGTGATGGTGGAGGGCAGCGGCCCGCTGAGTGCACCTTCAGTGTGTTACATTAATTATACAGTGGGGGAAATAAGTATTTGATCCCAAACAGATTTTCTAAGTTTGACCACTTACAAAGAAATGAAGGGTCTATAATTTTTATCATAGGTTTGTGGTAAAGGATTGAGACAGAATATCAGAAAAAGCACATGATACAAATGTTATGAATTAAGTTGCATTTCAATAAGGGAAATGAGTATTTGATCCCCAAACCAAACATGACAGTACTGTACTTGGTAGAGAAAACCTTGCTGGAAAGCACAGTGGGAAGACGTTTCTTGTAGTTGTTTACCAGATTTGCACATTTCTTGCCAGTTGCTTGGGAACTCGAAGTAACAGCTCTTTCCATGAATTTTCTATTGGATTAAGGTCAGAAGACTGGCTAGACCACTCCATGACCTTAATGTGCTTATCCTTGAGCCGGCTTATGCCTTGGCAGTATGTTTGGGGTCATTTTCATGCTGGAAGACCCATCCACAACCCATCTTCAGGACACATGGCCTCATCCATTGGCCCCTCAGTGCAGCAAAGTCAATCTGTACCTTTAGCAGAGAAACAGCCCCAAAGCATAATGTTTCCACCTCCGTGCTTGACTGTAGGGACTGTGGTGTTCTTAGTGTCATAGTCAGCATTTTTCTTCCTCCGAAAACAGCAAGTCGAGTTGATGACAAAGAGCTCAATTTTGGTCTCATCTGACCACAGCAGTTTATCCTAATCTTTCTCTGTTCATTGGCAAACCTCAGACGCATCTGTACATGTGTCTTCTTAAAGAGGGAAAGTGGTTACTTCGTATTTCTTCCATTTGTAAATAATCCCTTTAGCAGTTGTCTCCTTCTCACCAAGCTTCTAGCTGATGGTCTTGTAGCCCATTCCAGCCTTGTGCAGGACTAAAATCTTGTTCCTGACTTGCTTTGACAGCTCTTTGGTCTTGCCTATGGTGCTGAGGTTTGAATGGAAGATTTTGTGGACAGGTGGCTTTTATACACATACTGCATTGTTGTTAGGAGCACCTTCTTAAATTAATATGTGCACCACAAGAGCACATAAAACAGTCTGTGAGAGGCAGAATTATTGTTGTTGGTAGGGGTTATAGTAGGTTAGTAGGTTGGTATTGTTATTTGATATACTTATTTCCCTCATTGAAATGCAACTTGATTCATAACATTTGTATCATGTGCTTTTTTTACCATAAACCTATGATATAAATTATAGACCCCTCATTTCTTTGTAAGTGGTTAAACTTAGAAAATCTGTAGGGGATCAATTACTTATTTCCCCCACTGTATATTGTCAGCTATTCTAGTAATTTTACTGTGATAAAGGAATTTAGTCAAAGTACTGAAGAAACAGATGCGTCTTGAGTCGTCGTTTAAAGAAAGTATTAAGACAGCATGTCCTATGTATTAGTTCTCTTTGTGCACGTCACCAGTTAGTTCAGGTCTGGCTAAAGAGTTGTGTTAATTAAAATCAACTGCCTTATTTAATTGATGGAAGAAATAAGTGGCAGGACTTTTACTTTCTAAAGCTGTGGTGTGCACCTCTGTACAAAGTGCCTAAAACTCAGGAGTCCTCAAGTGAATTGTGAACCTCTGTGGCAGATTTGTGTATATGATGTTCATGTTCTTGCACATCCTGACAAATCTTCCCTACCTTTTAATTCCTGGTAAAGTAATGGAAACAGCAGCTGAGAAAGTGCATAAAAAAGTGATGATTCTAAAAAGAGTCACCTTCAAATAAATGTGGCTATTGCAAGTATTGATGGAACAGTTAAACTATACTCAGTAACACCAAAAGTGTTACTGTGAATTAATAGCACTTGTGATAATAAAAAAATAATAATAATCTGTAATTGGGGAGGAAATGACACTTCAGAGTTTGTCCGTGTGCTCTGACTGTGTGTAGCTGCAACTGTTAGGTAAATGTTTACATTAACTTAAAACTGTCACAAAAGTTGGGCTGCAATTTAATCTTGTGAATCTTTTGAACATGAGTAATACTGTATTTGTGACTGTTTGACCCTGTTCATATTTACAATGGAGTTAAAAAACTGTAGCTGCTGTTTTATGATCATAAATTCATGATTAATGTTATTAACTGTTGAAAGCCTATGCTTCCATTTATAAATTTTGTACTAAACGAGCATGGTGAAATGGTTGCACCTGTGATGCAACAGTTGTTTGTTTTACTGTAACTGATATGTGAATGGATGTGTGTCTAAAATACAAAGTTGAAAAAGACTTTGTGGTCAGAAAATGTTTAATGCTCTAGCACCTCTGGTCAGTGTTAGAATTAACTTTTGCTCCCAAATAATTTTTTACTGCTTTTAGTTTTTACTGAGTTGAGATATTGAGACATCTTGACAATTTTTTTATTTATTGATTGTGTGTGATCTTCTCTTTTGGCATTGTAAAGCACTTTGGTCAACCATGTTTTTTTTTTTTAATGTGCTATTTAAATAAACTAAACTAAATACTGTATGGATATGCAATATTTTACCTATATATATATTACACCCAAAATATATTACCCAAATATAATCCCAAAGCGCAAGACAGAGAAGAACCAGTTGTGATCACGTGATGCATGGCAGAACAAACGCATGCGTACTACACGTATGTCAAGACATTACTCATTTATCAAGCTAAAAATTTTTTAATTTTGCTCATTTTGCAAAATGCTCACAAAGTTATATAAAGTTTTATATTTCAAAGTTATATATTTCATTTTTGATCCCTTCCTCATTTCTTTCTTCTTGCTACTTTTCATTTTTCCTTATTCCCTTTAGTTTTTTTCCCTTTCCTTTCTTTCTTCCCTCTTATTCCAGACACAGAGCGGTGGTTGGTGCCCCAGCACACATTGAAATGGTGTTAAGCCGGTTGAGGAGTATTTTAGTAAGTTTTGTGCATATTCCGCCCAGAATAAACAGTCTGCCACCTCATGTTGCCGATTACTACAATATGCGAGGAGGTACCTCCCGAGATCTTGGACAGCCCGCTCTGCCTGCCCGTTAGATTCGGGGTGATAACCCGACGTTAGGCTGAAACCACGATCTGAAACAATGTCCTCCGGAATACCGTAGTAGTGAAACACTGAATCGAATAGGGTTTCTGCTACCTGGAGGGCGGTTGGAAGAGAGCTAAATGGGAGAAATCGGCATCCCGTAGAGAAGTGATCTACTACAACCAACACCGTTGTGTACCCTTTTGACACTGGCAGATCAGTTACAAAATCCACTGCAATGTGGGACCACGGCCTGTTTGGTGTGGGCAGGGGCATTAATTTCCCAACTGGCAAACATCGAGGGGTTTTAGTTGTTGCGCAAACAGCACAAGATGAAACTACTGTTTTCACTGTTTCCCGCATGTTTGGCCACCAGAACTTTGGTTCCAGGAGATGATATGTTCTCAACACGCCGGGGTGTCCTGAAGAAAAGCTGGAATGTGCCTCTATCGTCACTTGCTTTCGAAGTAACTCCGGGACGTAGGTTCGGCTCGGCGGACAACCCCGTGGTACGGGTTGGGACCGCATCGCCTGGGTTATCTTCGAGTCGATGTCCCACAGCACCGGAGCCACGACAAGTGACAGAGGCAATTTGGTTTCAGGATCTGAATTCAGATCCGGCATCGGGAAACAGCGGGATAGTGCATCCGCCTTTATATTCTTAGAACGGGGATGGTACGTGATTATAAAGTGGAAGCGTGTGAAAAACTGCCCCATCGGGCTTGACGAGAGTTAAGTCTTTAAATGGTGTGTACTCAGATGGCACTATAGTAGATACCTGGGCGCTTGGGCTTTCAATCGTTGTTGTTTGGACCGTTAATGTCGACGGTGTACAGAATTTAGCGCATCTTGGGGCCCAGGATATGATGCGTGAACCTGCCCAATCGATATTGGGATTGTGAAAACTGAGCCATGGTAAACCCAGCACGACGGCTTGATCTAGCTGAGGAATCACAAAGAAATTTAATTCCTCAGCATGACCAGGGAAAGTTAACCGGAGGGGCACGGAAAGATGTTCAACAGGCGAATAAGCTAATGTTTTGCCATCTAGAGCCTTAATTGTGATCAGGTGCGGAAGCTTCGACACTAAACTTGCAGCGAGAAAAGGACAGAGGACAAGATGAAGTTTCCAGCCGACCCGGAATCTATCAAGGGAAAAACAGAGACAGAACGATTATTATAAGACAAAGACGCCTGTAAACAAAAATCATGGTGTGTGCGTGGTGGAGTGTGCTTAGTTACTTTGAGTAACAGACAGTTTCAGAGCTGATGTGTACACCCCCCCCCCCCCCCCCCCCCCCAGGCACTGTATAAACATAACCCCGACGACAGCCTTCTGCGCCTCTCCTGGCCTGACAGGCGCGACGTGCCCACGTCCATGGGCTTTGGCAAGCTCTCCTCGCGCAGCTCGACGGGGGGTTTGCTGAGGCTGTTCTGACGACGAGGTTCGGACCCTCCGCCTGCTCCTTTTGCAGGATAGAGTTTGCGATGCCCACGAAGGTGCTGGTCCAGCTTAATCGCCAGTTCGAGAGAGAAACCTTCAGAGCCGTCAGAGAGAAACCTGCATCGCGGCATGCCAGCTCCAGCTGCAGGTCGGGGTGCAGTCCATCTCTGAATCTGGCGAGTAAGCTCTTGTTGCACCAGCCACTCTCTGCGGCGAGGATCCGAAATTTCATGGCGTAGTCAGCCACAGTAGCCTGTCCTTGCTTCAGCCTCAGCAGTAGTTGTTCCCCCGTCCTCTTGTGGTCGGGATGGTCAAACACCGCGCAAAACTCGTGGAGGAATTGTTCATAACTGGACGTGGTGCTCCCGTCGGCACTCCACACAGCTGTGGCCCAGTCTATCGCCGGCCCCGTTAGCTGCTGGATGATAAAACTGACCTTCTTTCCCTCTGGAAGATCGGGAAAGTCGGTCAGGTAGAGTTCGCAGGCCAGGAGGAATTTCTTGCACCCCTCCGGGTCTCCTGCGTATCTCTCCGGAGGGGCTGCCCGCGGTGGTAAGCGTGCGGAGCGCCGTTGAGGCGTGGACAGGCGCGCCTGGCCGGTGGCGAGGTTTTGGACGCCGCGAGCCAGGTTGTTGACAGATCTCGCCAGCGCGTCGATCTGTCCCTGCTGTCGCCTGTTTAATGGTTAACGAAAAAATGTCCAGTAACAAAAAACAGATAGGCTGGGTCTGCAGGCGGTTTTTATAGAGCTACCTAGGCCACACCGAACAAACTGGATTCTCAGCCTCCATGTCGGACTCAGAGCTGACTCTTGGTCAGCCTTGAACTTAAACTTGACGATGCGAAAAACTAAGAGCTTTCGCCTGCAGACTCCCCTCAGTCCTGGGTAGAACATACAAGAAAAACACAGTGATCAGTTAACACGTGACACAAAACAATGCAGAACGGAGAACAGACGAAGGGCTACGGGTTCGCCGGAATAAATAGGGACACACATGGGGTAGACACAGGTGAACGTAATCTAGTGATCAACAGGGTAAATGGGAAACATTACACACGCAGACACACTAGGGGGAGCAAAGCGACGGCTCAGTAGTCAGGTGAGATCTTACTCCCCAGGACTGAGGTGGCTCAGATGTGACAGATTCAAGCCTAACCATTTTTCATTTTTAATCTAAATAAAAATTAAGAAAGAACTGTGCAACCAAAACCTAAATTAAAGATCATACCATAAATTTGAAATATTGCAACCATTCAAGCTATTTCAGCTGCCAAAGTTTTACAAACGGCCAAACAATTCTGATTGTAGTGGCACATTTATCATTCCATTGTTTGTTTGAATCCTTTAAAGCAAACAAATGCAGGCTTATTGTCTAACCACATAACTGCAACATTATGAATCTCCTTGCTTCAGAACCATGTGGAAGATCTGCGTCCAGAGTCAAAATGCAATTAATTAAACGTAAGGTAATTCGTCATACATCTTCTGCGTTAAAAGCAGATCTGTGCAGATTGCAGCTTGTCATATATTTATGCTACAAAGCTGAAATTAAAACACTTACATTTTCTTGTATTGAACAGAAATATTTTTTAATGAATGCCCTTTTATAATGATTTGTAATTAAAGAGAAAAAAAGAAGGAAAAAAATTTTCTGTATTAGTGAGGGCAGAGTAAATATGATGTCATGAGACATGAGAGTACAAAACTAAAATATTGAGATAACAACTGTCAAAATGTTTGAGGTCAGAAAAAGCATGACTAAACCAAAGAGTGCTCAGTCACTAAGACACCACGAATGCATTGTTCACTTATATCTTTTCAGCAGTCTGCCTTTAGTGGAGAAGCACCACGTCAGGAAACAGTGCATACTGTTATGCATCCTGCAGTAATGCAAAGTGATTTTCTCATGGGGTTGGCCCTTCTGCTCCATCTGGCCAAACATGCAGGGGGATAGGAGGACAGCAAACCAAAAAAGTCATGAAAGAACAGAGCTGAAGTGAAAACTACATCTGTTTGTGTTAGAGTTTGTGTTGATATAATTAGGAAATCATATCCATACACAAGTGTTTTCTTTCATGTTCTTTTTTATTAAATATTTTGGAGGATTGATTGTGCAGTGATGCTTGCAGATTTGCCACTGCTTTTCCTCATGATATTTGATCTCAAGTGGTCAGTGAGTATGCATTCCACCAGGTGTACAGGGCTATCCTCTTGACAGAAGTAAAACTAAGCAGACTTTACACACAGAGTACAGTATGTGTTGCAGCACATTATGCACTAAATAATGTAATATGTACAGGGCATCATTACATTTTAAGCAGACAGTAACCGAAGCTCAATCTGGATTAAACTGGAGATCATTTTGTGTCAGCAGCAGCTTCCCATTCAAAACAATAGGCGGTCAAATGACCGCTGAACCGCATTATAAGTGGGTCACACTCGCTTCTAGTGTTAAACCCCTTTTCTGTCTCTGATGCAAAGTCAACATAGTTATACTGCCCAATCTTTTTCTCATGACTTAGTTATGTACAGTACCACTTTCCTGTGATCTCTCATGCAACAAAAATGACAAACTGTCAGACTTCTTAGTTTAAACATAGTTGAAAAATAATAATTACAATTAAATATTTTTTACACTCCTACTTGATTGATTAATTGAGTAATCACTCACTTATCGTCATTAACGCTTAATCCTGTATTCAGGGTCGCGGAGGGCCTGGGCAAGAGGTACACCCTGGGCTGGGTGCCAATCCATCTCAGGGCACACAGACATACTGTACACACCCTCCTGGCAAATTAAAGAACACCATTTAACCTAACCTACATGTCTTTGGACTGTGGGAGGAAACCGGAGTACCCGGAGGAAACCAACAAGCATGGGGAGAACATGCAAACTCCATGCACACAGAGACAGGAATCGAGCCTGGCCGGGAATGGAACCCGGACCCTGGAGGTGCAAGGCGCCATCGCCACCCGGACGCTCTGCACAACCTGTTTGTCTTTTTAAGCTTAAGCTTGGGCTCTAAATATTTGTCATGTCAACTGTGTGTGTGTGTGTGTGTGTGTGAGAGAGTGAGAGATGTGCTTGTGAGTGTTAACATTTGTGGGTGAGTGTGCGTGTGTGTAGAATAGGGGGAATCTTATGTTAAGACCTCCAAAAACTTGTGTGTGTGTCTGTGTTCATGTGTGAGATTGAGAGATGTGTGTGTGTGTGTTAACGTTTGTGATTTAAGTGTGTATGTGATGTATGACTGTTTTTATGCGTGCATATGTGTATGTGATATGAGTGTGTTTGTGCGCGCGCGCGTGTGTGTGTGCTCCTAATCCAAGGTTTACCTGTATATAAATATACTTTTTTTCCAAGTTCAGCAGAAAGTCTAAGTCGTCGAAACAGTCTGAGCTGTTACATTTCTCAAAATTGTAAATTGTCTATTAGATTGCAGGTTGGTGTTTCAGATTTACAGGATTAAATGCAGAAGCAGTGTGTGTACTAGATATAGGGGGAGGTCATCACTATCTGTGGTGGTTAAGCTTATCATCTTCGGCCACCCCATAAAGGGAGGAGTGAGGAGCTGTGCTGCAGCCCACTCCTTTAGTGAAGCGGCCAAATACACTCCAGAGGGGTGGTATAATGAACAAACACGCAAGCGCACATGCACACGCACACACAGGCACTGTGTTGTACAAAATGGTACATAAATAGTTCATATAATAACCATGAAACTAAACCCCATTGTATAGTTTGTTTTAAACAAAAGTGCTTTTGTTTAAACCAAAAGTGTCAGAACATGGAGGCACAGTGTACAGTTACCTTTTAATTTTTCTTTCAGTTTTTCCCCTATGGCGATGCATCAAAGTTTGCCCAACATGCCTTTCGGACCTTTGACAAAAATGGAGATGGCACCATTGACTTCAGGGAGTTTATCTGTGCGCTTTCCATCACATCACGTGGCAGCTTCGAACAGAAACTCAACTGGGCCTTCAACATGTATGATCTGGATGGAGATGGCAAGATCACACGAGTGGAAATGCTGGAGATTATTGAGGTATCTAACATACACTATATGGGCAAAAGTATGTGGATTGTGGCGACCTGAACGTACCTAAATGTTCCTGCTAAACATCCGATCCCTAATTTATTCCCCCTTTTTGTGTTATTGCACTCCACTCTTCTGGGAAGGCTTTCCACTTAAATTTTTAAATTTGTGCAGCTATAGGGATTTGCCAAAGGTGTTCAGTAAGGTAGAGTCAGGGATCTGTTAGTCAGGGCTCTGTGCAGGACACTCGAGTTCTGCCGCTCCAGCTTTAACACATCCATGTTCTTGCTTTGTGCATAGTGGTATTGTAATGCTGGAATAGGTTTGGTCCTGTTACTTTTAGTGAAAGGAAATTGTAATTTTGGAAAAAGCAGTGTAATATAAGTAATAGTAATATTACTAGTAATATAACACGAAAAAAAACAGGTCTAAATTTTAGCTGTCCATGAGCAGTTCTTACCTGTGACAGTGTTAGTTCAAGGGCTAAGATTCTTTGTGTGTTTGTATATTTAAATGTATTGAAGGGCAAAAACACTGAAACCCATGGTAACATGATCCTGAACTGCTCACTGATAGGCCAGAATTATATTTAGCTTAATTTTGGAAGACATTTATTGTTTCCTCTCAGAGACACATGAATTAAGAAGCACAACTACAAGGTTCAGTGATAGGATTCACAAAGAGTAGGATGCATGTGAATTTGAGCCAAACCGAAGGGCTAATATCAATACCAAGGTCTTCGGACTAAACAGAACGCAGACCGTCTGAAGCAGAGGAATGAAGTGAGAGGGCAGTGGAGTATAATGCTGAGATTGCACCTTTGCGGTTAGGATCCAGTTTAAGAACAGAATCAAAAGGAGTAGAAGGGCAAATAGCAGGGAATGTAGAAAAGTGAGTACGAGTAAAATTCTGTAAATGAAAAGCATCTCCTAATTGATCAAAAGAAGCAAAGACACCATTACATCTGTCAGCGGAAGGCACAATAGAGAAGTAAGAGATGAGGGAGCACAGGAGGCAGCCTCAATCTGTAGCCACGGTGGTGGTTTATTGCTGAAACACCACTAGTACAGAGTTGAGCGAATGTTTGCAGCCCTGTAGTAAAATAAAAAGTTAGGTATGGCTAGGCCGCCCATACCTTTAGTTTTTTTAAGAATGTCTTTGCGGATTCGGGAGGCCCTTTTGTTCCATATAAAGTGAGAGATGCAAGAGTCGAGTGAATGGAAAAAATGTTTCGGCATATAAACATTTTATACTTTTTTATAAACTTAAAAAAAGTATAAAAATTTAGGGAGCACATTCATTTTAATGCAGTTTATACGGCCAGCTAAGGATAAAGGTAAAAGAGACCAACGTTGGGTGTCGTGAATTAGTTTGGCCTGTATTGGGAGCTGCTGTTGGATTCTAGGGAGACCTTAAATGTTAATGAGGAGAAACTATAAGACAGGAGCTGCGTCGTTAAGGGGCACAAGTTCACTTTTGTGTAAATTCAATTTATAACCTGAAAATTGGGGATGGATCGATCCGGGTCTGAGATAAACAGTAAAGGATCGTCAGCATACAAAGACAATTTATGGTCAATACCTCCTCTAAAAATACGGAATCTGACTGGATCTAAGGACTATTGCCAAGGGCTCAATAGCGATGGCAAACAGCAAGGGAGGAAGCGGTCAGCCCTGCCTGGTTCCATGCTTCAGAAGAAAATTGTCCGACTAATTCTTATTTGTATGAACCCGAGCCAGGGGGGATGAATACAAGAGCTTTATCCAAAAAATAAATATATCGCCGAAACCAAACTTTTTAAGGGTAAAAAACAGATAAGACCATTCTACACGATCAAATGCCTTCTCTGCATCCACTGAAATAATAAATTCGGATATGTCCAAAGATGAAGGCGAGTACAGAATGTTTAGTAGCCTATAACGTTATGAAAAGAATGCCTGTTTTTAAAAAAAAATGGTTTGATCTGGGGAAAACTGCCAACCTGTAGCAATTCATTAAACATCATTAACAATAATAGGGAAAGTTTGTCAGTGAATGTCTTATAAAATTCCGCTGGGAAGCCGTCAGGGCCGAGGATTTTTCCATTTTGCATTACCATTAAAGCCCCCTTAAGCTCCTCGACTATGAATGGTTCATCCAGTCTAGATGACATTACAGGATCAATAACAGGAATGTCCAGAGGTCTAAAGAAATTGTTTATCAAATAGGCATTCAGAAGTATATAGTAAGGTGTAGAAGTCCCTAAATTGGTTGTTAATGGATTGAGAATTAAGTGTAATAACAGTATCAGTTTTGATTTGAGTAATATTCCGTGATGATGCGTTTGTCTCCGAATTCATAAAAATTTTATTGTGTTTTTTTAATCAATTCTGCATCCTCCTTAGAGGACATAATATCAAAATCTGCCCTTTTAAAGAGCAGATCTTTAAGTAGATCTGCATCCGGTGAGTGTGTGCATACTGTACGTAGTTTGTAGTTCTGATATAGCCTTAGTAAGAGAAATGCGTTTTTCTGCTTTAAGTTTAGTTTGAAAAGCAGAGTAAGATATTATCCCCCCACGTAGAAAGGCTTTACATGACTCCCAAATGGTCGATGCAGATGTGACAGAGTTAACATTGGTATCGATGAAAAGATCAACACTATCATTGATAGCTTTAATAAAGTCAGGATCAGTGAGAAGTAAAGGATTAAAGTGCCAGTGGGAACGTGACCAGGGTTTGCCTTGAAGTAAAATGTCCATTATGACTGTAGCATGGTCCGAAATTACAATAGCATTATAAAAGCATGAACTGACTGAGGAGAGTAATTTATCATCAATGAGAAAGTAATCAATTCTAGAAAAAGGATGATGAACCTGGGAGAAAAAAGAGAACTGCCTAACATTGTGGTTGAAATAGCGCCAGACATCAAAAACTACATACTGCTCCATAAACGTTTGAATAACTTTAGCAGATTTTGATGCAACATTCTTACTTGATGTACGGTCGATAGTAGGATCAAGGCAACAGTTAAAGTCTCCCCCAAGAATAAGTTGACTGGATTTTAGATTGAAAAGAGCAAAAAAGAAATTTTTGAAAAAGCATTCATTATCCCAGTTAGGGCCATTTTACGCACAATAATTATAAAACGTCCATTCGAGTCAGATATAACGTTGGAAACAGAGAATGGGACGGATTTATAGACAAGTATTGCCACGCCTCGGGCCTAACTTGTAACTGAGGAATGATAAAGCTGACCCACCCACCATGGGGAAAACTTCTGACTTGACATTTGTTCAGAAAATTATCATCGAAACCCTCCACACAAATGATAAGCTACAGAAGTTGTGGGTTGCTCCTGTTTGTCATTTGTTATCAAGATTTTATCACAAATTTTCAGCAGGATAACAACCTGCCGACTGAACTGTGTCAAAACTACCACTTGCTGGTTTGCTGACCAACTCACCTGACCTGAGGCCCATAGAGAATCTATGGAGTATTGTTAAATGTGAGAAACACCTGACCGGCTTCTCCACTGAGGGTTTCGGTGTGTTGGATTCTCCTTTGAGTGGTCAGAGTCTGAAGGTGCAGAGGACACAGGCATAAGTTCCACAGTCATTCGAGCCCTACTCACCGTATGATGCGGCAGTAGAAGACATACTGTAGCGTTGCGGTGAGGATAAGTGTTCATTTGGATAAGATGGGAATCACTTCTAGTCATTACAGTCATCACATTGCTCCTGCAAACCTGTGTTTCAGGAGCAGCAGCACTGGATGTGTGGCGTGGGAAAGAAACCCTGGGCATTAGAAGCATTGTGTAACAATCAGGGTGTAACCAAACTTCAATGAAACAATTCACTTAAAATTAATCATAAATTCTAAAAATACATGTTGACTTACAGTTTAATTGTTGACCACCAACTCTACAGAGATGTGAGACGCACACCAACTGACTATATACAGGTAATTAAAATTTAAGCACACCAGACATAACGTTAGCAAGAGGTGTTGTCAGTTAGACTTAAAAGATGCAGGTCCACATTTTACCTGGTGTGGAATACAGATTTCATAATTACACATTAGCTGATTGACTTCACTTTTGAATTAGCTTTGACATCCTCGGTATCATCACAGTGTATCTGATTGGATGCATTTTGAATGCTGATGCAGGTAAGATGGGCCAGACCAAAAGTAGCCCAAATCAAAGTAAGGGAAAACAAAACATCTTTTTTTTGGGTCTGTGGTTCCCAACCCCAGCATTCGGGGACCCCCTGTCCTGCACATTTTAGGGTTTTCCCTGCTATACCACACCTATGTCTATTCAGGGGAGGCTGTTAATTAGCTGATTATTTAAAACATGGTGGGAGGGGGTCCCAGGACCAGGGTTTGAGACCAGTGGTTTGGACTGACATTGAGAGAGCAAAATGAAAATCAAAATGCCAGAAGGGAAACATGAGTGATAACAGGTAGCATGCAAAAAAAAATGCAAAGGTTGCAAAATGTTGCAAAGTCAACAAGGAGCAAGACTTGCTGACAGGATAGAATGCTGGTACTGGCAAGACACTCTAAAACTGGAAATGTTTCACCCCAGACCATGATAAAGTAATTACTGAAAATAAAACGAATAAATAAATGCTATAAGGGTGTCTTCACTACAGTCAGACGAGTCAGTGATTTGCACTTATAAGCAGTGTCTGCACTTAGCAAAAACATGTCATACTGTGCTTGACCCATCGTTTCTGACAAGGATAGTGACAGCACATCATATTAATAAAATTATTAATGTGTCTGTGCTTGCCGGGGGAGTGTATTTCCAACCCAGCTTTGTGTCGAGGCAAAGCTTACAAGTGTTACTGTAGGTGCCGGTATATACAGTGGAACCTCGGATTGCAAGTAACACTGCAAACGTTTTAATAAATATTGAATTGAAAAACGAGGAAGTCTTGGTTTACAAGTACCAAGTATCATGGATTACGCATGCAACGTCTTCTTTTGACGTTGAGCGTCATGTGATCCCAACTAAGCCAATAGTTTTTCTCTCTCTTGCACTGCGGAATTGTGGGTAATATTCTCCCCCATTTACTCTTACTGGTATAATCAACAACCGTGCGTGCATGTACTGTTTACTACTGCACTGTAACCACGTGTGTGCATGTAAAGCCTCTTTTATTTTGTTTAGGTTTTAAAGCAAAAGAAAGTCCCATGAGAGAGGTTAAAGATCCATTTTCACTCTCTCTCTATGTCAGCCTGCACTGATTCCGTTATGTGTGCGCATGTGTCATTGGACACCGTGCCCCTTTACACACACCCCTCCTCCTCTGGCCTTCATGCACACCCCTCCTCTCACACACACACACACACACACACAAACACTCTAAAGGAGACACTGCTCTGTCGCGATTCTTTTCAAAGGCAAAGTGCAGGTTAACTTGTTTTATTTTTACTTTACAGCAGTGAGTCCATTGGTGTGTGTGCGCACTCGAGTGTCAGAGATGTTTCTTGTTAATTTTCCCCGATGAGGCAGCGTTTCCGTTAGTGTGTGTGTGTGTCTGAAAGTAGTTCGCACAGTAGTTTCTCCCCGCTCACAAATGAGAGAGGACGAAGGGTTACTGTGTAAGATGAGAAGAGGGAGAGGATGTCGCACAAACACACACACATACACAACGCACACACATATACAACGCATACACGCACAAACACACACATACACTGCGTGCGCGCACAAACACACACATACACCGCCTGCGCGCACAAACACTAATGGAAAAACTTAGGTTTTGGGATTTACTTTTACTTTTTTCAAAGGTAAAGTGCAGGTTAATTTGTTTTAATTTTACTTTTTGTATTTGTATTTTTATTTATTTTTGGGGCTGTGGAACGAATAAACTGAGTTTTTATTATTAGTTATGGGAAAATTCAATTGAATTACGCAATTCAAGGTTCCACTATATACAGTGTCTATGTTTTATTACAGAGCACAATAAAGCAGATCTGCTGTCTTTAGATAGTCAGCCCAGAGGGTTAGGAACTGACTAGAACTGAGCGATATGCCCCATAAATTAAATATCCAATTTTTTAGACCAAATTTTGATTTTAGAACGATTATTTTCCTCAAAATGAATAAAAAAAAAAACAGAGTAACAGACGGTATAGGTTTTTTTGTAAGCAAAATAATATAACCAACATGAACTGCTTATTTGGACCAAAAGTGCAAACTTGCTTTTACAAACAGGTTTTCTTGTTAGTTTAGAACAAAAGTAATTAACATGCTGAATTAAATCAAACAGGCTGACAGCATTTTACATGTTTTTATATATACTGTGTTTATGGGCATAATGTCTTAAACGATATAACACGACACAACATCAGTAATATCTTTCCATCAAGGCCCCTCTTACCATATGGGATACAGTAGGGAAATGTGTTTGCTGTTTTCACCTGGCTTTTATTCGTTGTTTTTCTCGCTGCCGCTTGTCTTGTTTAGCTTGCAGCAGCAAGCACACCGCCGATTCATCAGTGTGTCTCTGTTTGAGGTGCTTGAGTAAATTAGTCGTGCTGCTTCCTTTAGTTGCCACAAACTTTAAAAAAACCGCGCCTTTGTTGGAAATAAGCTCGCAGAACTACAGAAGCTCGCGGTGCCGAACCAAAGTGAAACTGTAAAATCGATTTTCATTTCTCAACATCGCCATAAACCATAAATTCGAATTAATTGATAATAACGATTAATCAGGCAGCTCTAGAAATGACTTCTTCAATATATGCCATGCACCTTTTAAAAGAGCAATTAAGTGTCTGACTTTTAAGTTTAAGAATTTAAATGTGCCCTCCTGGTACCAGAAATCCATTCATGTTTGTCCTGAGGATAAGGCAGAACAGAAAAATGTTTTGTATTTAAATGTGGTATTTGAGATCCAGGACACTCAGGGGTTTGTTCACTGGGGTTGATAAGTATGACATGGCAGATGGCAAATACTCGACATGGCAGTTTTCCAAGCTCAGATACTCGACTGATGATGGCAGGAAACATGCTTTTATAGTTAGTCCTCGTCATAGAACTACAGTTACAAATATAACCTTACAACCATCTTAATATTTTGTGTAGCATGATTTTAAGATGTCTTAGTCTATAGAACTATGCAATTTGTGTAAACAGTGTTTGTTAACTTTATTTAACATACTTCTATGAAGTTGTCATATGAAAATCTGGCTGTTATGAGATAAAACAGGTCTACAGCAGCATTAAAACTGTAAAGTTGGCATGTCTGTACATTGAAGATATTTGCGAACAAAATTATCTGTGGGGCCAAAAGATCCCCTTTTCTGTCTTTTTTCTTTAATTTTTTTCTGTTTGTTTGTCTGTTTGTTTGTGCATGCTTCCTGTAAAAACTACTAAATGAATTTTATGGGGTTTTCACAGGTGTAATTGGCCAAGGTTGAGGTAACATAGGCATATTTTATTGCATTTGGCCAATGGGAAAAAAATATATCTTCGTCTTTTAGCGATTGACACAGCGAATCATCTGCCCCATCTAACCCTATCCTATGCATCCTCTTCTCTCACACTAACTAACCTCATGTGCTCCTCTTACTACATCCATAAATCTCCTTGTTGGTCTTTCTCTAAACCTCCTGCCTGCCAGTTCCAACCTCAGCATCCTTCTACCGATATATTCACAATCTCTCTTCTGAACATGTCCAACCCACCTCAGTCTGGCCTCTCAGACTTTATCTCCAAAACATCTAACATGGGTTATCCCTCTGATGGACTAATTCTTAATCCTATTCATTCCCAAAGGAAACCTCAACATCTTCATCTCTGCTACCTTCTGTTCTTTTTCCTGGTTTCCTGGCTTCATTGCTCTGGGCCCTTGACTCTAAGTTTTTTAAGTTTTGCACCTTCTTTACTTTTAGGCATTTGGCAGACGTCCTTAACCAGAGCGACTGACATTTTTACCTCATTATACATCTGAGCAGTTGCGGGTTAACACTAGAAGCGCCGAGCAGTGGTCATTTGACCGCTTCTTCTTCCTAGCGTTTATCCCGCAGGGCAGGGTCCGCTTAGCTGCAAAGCCGTCTCCATTTGGCGCGATCGAGGGCGTCGTCCGGGGTGGCGTTGACGATCTTCATGTCTTCCTTTATCCGATCCATCCACCGCTTCTTTGGCCTACCTCGTGGGCGGTGGCCACCAGGGTCGAGTCCCATAGCCGTTTTTGCCACTGTGGTGTCGTCTGCTCGCACAACGTGTCCGTACCACCGTAGCCTCGCCTCGCGCATTTTCTCTGTGATTGGCGCGATACCAAGTCGCTTTCTGACGTCTTCGTTCATGACTTGGTCCCATTGCGTAAGGCCTAGGCACCATCTAAGCATTCGCATTTCCATTGTGTGCAGGGCCTGTTCATGCTTGGCGCTGGCTGGCCAACATTCCGATCCATATAGGGCGTCTGGACGGACTACTGTCTTGAGATGATCCGGCATCCGACGGTCACACAGTACACCTGTCACTTGACGCCACTTCGCCCATGCGGCATTGACCCGGGCTCGCGCATCCATGAGGGTGTCCCCGTCACTGCTGATCGTCGATCCCAAATACGGTTTGGGGGCTGGCCACCATATATTCAGTCTTCCTGGTGTTGAGTCTCATGCCGTGGTCGGCCAGGCGTGTCTTCCACTGCTGCGTGTGTCCTTGTAGCTCTCTTCTGGTTTGATTCGTCAGGAAAACATCGTCAGCGTACAGGAGTGACCACGGATGTAGGGTTTGGAGATCGGCGGTCGCAGTGTCCATACATAATACGAACAGGAGCGGTGAAAGAGCCGAGCCTTGGTGCACACCAACGTTGATGGGGAAGGGCGGTGAGGTTCCCACGGGGCATCTGACTACACTGGTGACGTTGGTGTAAAGGAGTTTGATCCAATCGACGTAGGCCTCGGGGACTCCGTGGGATCGCAGGGCGTGCCATATAAGGTCGTGTGGTACTCTGTTGAATGCCTTTTTCAGGTCCAGGAATGCCATATGGACCGTTTGGTTCTTCTCGCGGTGTTTCTCCACAAGCAGCCTCGCAGCATGTATGGCGTCGATGGTTCCGCATCCTTTGACGAACCCACATTGGTTTGGCGTGATCGTGGCGAGCTGTCGTAGGCGGGCGTCTAGGATTCTTTCAAATATTTTCATGGTGTGGCATAGGAGACGGATTGGCCGGTAGTTGTTGCAGTCGGTGACATCGCCTTTGGCTTTCCAAATGGGGACGATGATACTGGTTGTCCAGGCCGCTGGTATCCTGCCGTCCCTGATGATAGTGTTGAAGAGGGTGTTGAGGGCGGTGGCACCTTGCTGGCCAAGGATTTTCCAGACTTTGGCAGGGATATCGTAGGGGCCAGGCGCTTTACCGTTCTTCATTTTATTCACAGCAGCCTTGATCTCGGCGGTCGTAATCGGCGGAACTGGGCCATAGACGGGGTCAGCGCTGCAAATTGGTGGGTGGGGGAACTCTTCGTTACTGATCTGGGAGAAATGCTCACTCCAGCGTTCGAGGATGGCGGGTGGATCACGCAGGACCTGTTGATTGGCGTCTTTGACATGTTTCACTTGGCCGATGTCTTGCGTTGAACGTTGTCGGCTGCTGGCCAGGCGGTATATTTTGTTCGCCCACCTGGCTCGTCCAAGTTGTGGTACAGCTGGTCATAGTGCGTGGTCTTCGCCACTGCCACCTTCGCCTTAATCTTCAGGTTCTTGTACCGTTGGTAGTCCTCGCCTTCTCTGGGTTGACGCCACTTCTTTAGTGCTGATCATTTCTCTTTCACAGTACTTTGGACTTCTGGGTTCCACCACCATATCTGCTTGTCTACAAAGCGCTTTTCCGGCTTGGTCTTCCCCAGGACGGTGGTTGCCGCTTCTCGGATTCGGCCAGCTATGTGGTTCCACATGATCTCCACTGGCTCGTTGGGGTCGATGTCCAGGGCGGTTGTTTCCAGTGCCACCGCGAGGTCTCGTTTGCATTCGGGCGCCCGCCACCACTTGATCTTCTCGTTGGCGGTGTTTCTCACTTGTCTCTGCTGGCCAAGGTCGAGCTTGAGGTCCATGACTAGGAGCCGATGTTGAGGGCCTATGTTTGTCGATGGGATGACCTTCGTGTCGATCACCAGATTCAGATGCCGCCTTCGGATTAGCCAATAATCGATCTGGGTGTCTCTTCCTCCACTGGAGTAGGTGATTAGGTGCGCTAATTTCTTCTTGAAGAAGGTGTTTGTTATGGCGAGGTCGTGTGCCTCGGCACAGTCCAGGGCGCGCCCTCCATCGTCGTTTCAGGTTCCAAATCCTTGGCCACCATGAACCCCCTTGTAGCCTCTTCTGTCTTGACCAACGTGGCCGTTGAGGTCACCACCAATTATGACGTACTCTTCTGGTTCGAAGGAGTGTAGGTGGTCGTCTAGGCTGGCCCAAAACTCTTCTTTCTCCGCGTCCGAGCAATTCGTCTGGGGGGCATAGCATGAGACCACTCGCATGATAGTTCTCGGCTTCGTCCAGTCATCGTACCGATGTTGAGGGTACCCAGTCGTTGTAGTTGGACTCGCTTCTTTGGCCTACCTCGTCCACGGGTAGGTAGCCCTTGTCCACTTGTCACGGCGCTCGGGCGAGGGCGACGCGCGTCGCCTCCGGGGGACACCCTAGCATTTTCCTCCAAAATGTTTGACGGCATTGCATTAGATGCGACCAATAGATGAATCGACCGATGTGTCGCACCATCTGACGTCGAACACCTTCACCGTTAGCCAACTTCCCAGGGGGTCGTTGTTACCAGCCGGCACCGCGAGGAGGAGGTGATAGGGTTTTGCCAGCCGGTCATTTGATCGCAAGGGGGTAAAAAAAATAAATACTTCACACTCTATCAAATTCCAGGACCCTCCTTTCATGACTTTTCCTAGTTCTGTGAGCTTTATCACCCTGTATGCTTACATTTTTAAAATCGCACCAGTATAAAGCTATTTTGCTCTTATTTACGTGAAATTGCTGACAGCTGCGTCATGCCGTTTCCTGCCTTTTCCAACCTGCGATTCTCATTCCTCTCAGCAGATGGCGCAAGGGATCGCGCATACTATCTATGCGTCATTCAGTGTGTATATGTAAATATCTCAGGTTTCATTCCATATATGCAGTTTATATATATACATACATATATATATATATATATATATATATATATATATATATATATATGCTTCGGGGAAATATCGACAATTCGCCATTCATTCTGGGGTTGATAATCAGCGATATTTTATAAGGCAATTTAGGGGATTTCGCTTTATTTAATTTTATAACGTTTTAAGAAAATTCATTATCACAATTATGCCTCGTTTCGTTCAGTGTTACTAGGCAACGAACCACGCGTCTAATCGGCGGGAACGTGGTATACTTGGCCACGGTGTATTATAAACCTGCAAATTGTTTCACTACTTATGCTCACGTAATAAAAGCGAGGGAAATGTGGAAGTGATGTGTGGCCACTGAATGAGAACTAAACCAAAGATTTTGGTAACTACACTGAGTATAACATCTGCATAGTGACTCTAAACAGCTGAACAACTTCACTTTCCTGTTTACCTCTGAGAAAAAAAGCTGTATTTTGTTTGTTTATATTTAGAATGTTTATAAAAGTACAAAAAGTAGGCGCGCACACACACACACACACACACACACACCTCCCCTGAGCCTTCGGTCAACATCTAATCACCGTCGATATGCAAATGAGTCAAGACATAGCCTAATGTAGTGTCGTGTCGGATTTCAGCGGTCACGGAGTGGAAAGACCTTTGATTTCGTAAAAGCAGCGCGATGTCAGGAAGAAAAAATGGCAGCCCACGCGGGTCTCCCACCGACGGTTGTAAAACATTGGGCCCGTTTGAAATACACAGGCTCAGGGGAAACCCCAAGCAGGAAAGAAATAGGATCTAACCTACTACAAAGTCAATGGATCACAGCCTTAGATGTTCACTCTTTCATTGCTATGACTAATAAAAAAGACTATGAGATTTGTTTTAACAGTGAGCAAGCTTTGCAAAAATTTACATCAATTTTCAATACAAGTGGCAATAGCTTCTGGGAGAACTGGGAGATTAATTCTTCATCCCCAGTCGACACCAAGTATGTCATTGTAAAATTCTGGACTGGTAGAATAGCTGATGCTGATATTGAACACTATCTCTTGCGTTTTTGTCGAATCTTACAACCTGTCTACAAGCCTGATGATGAATTTGGTTTTTGGTTTTTGGAGTTAGGAAATATAAAATTTAACTAAAAAAAAATCCTGATGGTTCTCTGATCAAAATTCCCAGTTCTATCACAATGGCCCCTTATAATGGAAAAGTTTCTTATCCAGGACAGGACTCAAAACTGTTTTATATGCAATTCACATGACCACCAAGCTAAAGACTGCGGAAAGACGAGGTGCTGGAAATGTGGCAATTTCGGGCACAAGGGCAAGGACTGTACCAATAGAGAAATGTGTAATCTTTGTCAGACAGAAGGTCACACTTTCTTTCAGTGCCCAAACTCGTACAGTAATAAACTCAAATCAAGACAACAACAGGCAGGTGAACCCAGAACTGTCTAAATCGCTCAGGTTCAATCAACAGCAGGAAAGAAAACCAAACAAAGAAATCAAGTAGCAAACAGCTGGGAAGAAACAAGACACGACGACGAGGAAGCCTCCTCTCCGGAAGCAGCTCCACCAGTGGTGATGACAGCGACAGCGACTCTGACTCATCGGAAAGCGTCAGCAACCGCTCAGATGCTTCCGGAAGACATCAGGATGCACAGCCAGGAGGAGAGACACAGGAGAGGAACACACGCAGACGGAGATGGCAACGTCAACACCGGACATGAGGCAAGATCTAGGAATGAACAACAAATCAGCAAAAACCGACACGCTGACTAAAAAGAGGATTCTTGCATCACCAGATCAAGAAAACAGCGAAAACCTAAGATGAGAAAGACAAAGGTAAATGATCACTGACCTCTTCTCCTGTTTAAATGTCATTGGACTTGATAATCGCTACCTCCAATGTAAGAGGAATTCAATCCAAGGCTAATCGATTTAAAAAATTAAAAACTCTTTGTCAACAACAATTCGATATATTATGTTTACAAGAAACTACATTAACAATGTTTTCAGGTGTTAGAGAGACAAAAGAATTGTGGGACAGAGGACCCTCCTTCTTCTCAGTTGGGGAAAATAAGACAGACGGTATAGCAATATTATTTTATAACAACAAGATTAAAACTATTAAAAGCCGAGAAATAATTCCAGGTAGACTCATGTTCATGGATGTCTTTTATTGTGGTCGGAAAATTAGAATAATTAATCTGTATACAGCGCAAGACAGTTAGGAAAATCCAATTATTTAGAAAACTTAAAATGTTATTATGTGTCGGTTTTCCGATAGTAATCTGTGGTGACTTTAACACTATTACTGACGAAAATGATAGGATTTCAGATAAATTGTGTAAAATTAGTTAAAGTAATTAGTTTCTTCTTAAGAACCATGATGAATGAACACCAATGCCTGGACACTTTTAGAATTTTATTTCCAATGAAGACTGACTTTACAAGATTTGATGTTAACTGCAAAACCCGGATTGACAGAATCTACATTAGCAACAATTTTGGAGTAAAGTATTATAAGACTAAATTGTTAATTGACTCAGACCATCTAACTGTTATGTATGGACTTTATTTTAAAAATGTTCCAAGCGTTAGTTATTGAAAATTAAATGTGCAAATGTTAAAAATCCTTTCTTTGATCCTAGATACAAAAAACGAAATAAATAGAATACAATCTCTAGATGTACTCACAATAAATAATTGTGAACTATGGGAAGTTTTAAAAAAAACAATTAAAGGCCTTCTTAAAATATAAAAGTCGTACGTATAACAAAGAAAAAAATGATAAATATAATGGTATTATGAATGAATATATTGAGTTAAAAACAAAAGCCTACCAAAATGAAATCGAAGAAAACACTTTAAATAACCTTAAAAAAGAGATTGAATCTTATCATAGTGAAACCTTGTTCAATATTCAGGTGCACGCAGGAACGAACACAGAAGAACTTTTAAATTCAAACAAAAGTATATCATTATATAATAGAAGAAAAGAATCTAAGTTTATAGGATTAATTAAGGCAGAAGATGGAACGGTGGTAAATCAACCCGAAGAAATTAGGAAAACAATCCGTCAACTATGTTTAAATATTTACAAAGAAATTGAAATTGATGATAACCTGTTAAAAACCTTCTTAAATGATCAAGGTCAAATAACTACGTTTTCAAAAAATATAGATCAAGAAGTTGAAGAGAGCGAAGTCAACTCAGCAATTCAGCAATTAAATAAAAAAAAATCACCAGGGAAAGACGGTGTATCTCTAGAATTCTATAACACATTTTCTTCAGACATATCTAAACTGTTAACTAAGGCTTTTAATGAGGGCATTAACAAAGGTTTCATGTATGACTCCTTTTATGATGGAATATTATCTTTACTATATAAAAATGGAGACACACAAGACATTAATAATTGGAGACACTTAACTCTAATGAATGTAGACTATAAAATATTTGCAAAAATAATCATGAATCGTATGACTGAAATACACTATTAGATTTAATTATTTCCAAAGAGCAAACGTGTGCAATTAAAGGTAGACTCATGTGGGACAATTTAAACACCTTAAGAGAACTTGTGTATGAGAAACACAAAGCCGTTTTTACGTGGTGGCTTTGGATCAAAGAAAAGCTTTTGATCTTATATCTAGAAAATATTTATGGGAAGTCTTAAGAATGTGCAATCTCTCTGAACACTTTATAAAAATGGTTCAATGTTTGTATGCACAATCTAATATGCAAGTCCACGTCAATGGTCATCTGACAGAGTCTTTTACAGTAAGGAGGGGCGTTAAACAAGGATGTCCCCTGAGTGCGGCCCTTTATGTTCTGGCAATAAGTCCATTAATTCATAAAATTCAAAGTGACAAGCGACTTGAAGGAGTAAAATTAGGGGAGAACAGAATTGTAATATCTGCTTATGCAGACGACATTACAGTTTTTATTAAATCAAAACATGACCTAGAAATAATACTCGAGTATTTTAAATCGTACGAAAAAAGTCTCGGGAGCGTCACTAAATATGAATAAAACTGAATGTGTGTGGATCGGAAATCCTACAAAGAAATTTAATGTCCAAATTCCAGAGACTCAACACTTACTGTAAAAGTTTTGGGTGTTTACATTGACAACGAAGGATGTGTTGAACTTAAATGGGCTAAAAAAGAAAATGTAATTAAGGAAGAATTAGATAAATGGAAAATGCGGAACTTAAGTTACAAAGTGCGAATTAATATTATCAAACCTTTACATTATCTAAAATAATGTTTTTAACATATCTTTCCACCACCAGATAAATGGATAAAAAAACTTAACAAAATATGCTGTAACTTCGTCTGGGACACGACCAGAGAAGTCACTAAACGAACATTGTTATTTAAGAACAGAGACCTAGG